>NC_034593.1:137049838-137067696 GCF_900095145.1 Mus pahari
TTTTTTTTTTTTTTTTTTTTTTTTTTTTTTTTTTAATTTCCTTTTGGGATTATTCCCTCTTTCCTTCCTTCCTTCCTCCCTCCTCCTCCTCCTCCTCCTCCTTTTTCTCCTCCTCCTCTTCCTCCTGATTCCCCTCCTCTGTCTTTTCTTCTATACCATCACTTTTTCAAACTACTTCCACTTATGTATTTTGCTGAAATAGGAACATTTAGAAGAAGCCAAGCCTAAGGATGTGATCCAATCAGGGTGTTCCTTCATATCCACTCTTTACCCTTTACTAGTCTTCTGTTACACACAAGTAACATTCATTTCAAGAAGTGCCGGGTTGTAAAGGAATGCTTCATACAACCTGTGCTATGAAATTCTTCTTGACATTCAACAATTTAATTCTCAGGTAGACAGAAGGTTTTGGGCTTTCTTGGATATCCCAATGTGCTTAGTAGAACAAACTAAAAGGACATCACAGTTCTCTGCACTAAGATCTGTCTATCAGTTGTAGGAGCATAGAGTCTGTTGAATTTAATGGCTGTGGTTTCTCTAATACATCTTGCTTAGTTTTTTTTTTTTTTAAGCAACAAATGAAGGTTCTAACAGTACAGATCTTGTTTCTTTTCAAAAAGCTGTAAGATGCTGTGAAAGTGTCCAGTATCTCTCACTCATAAAAGACAATAATGATAACCTCTGAAGGGTTAAGGCAAACATTCAGTGGGAGATTACATTCAAAGTGGTCGGCGTGAGACACAGTAGAAGCCAGAGGATGAGTGCCCCTGGAATCTCACCACTTGAGAGAGAGGCAGGAGGATGAGGAAGTCAGTGTCATCTTTGGCTACATATGGAGTTCAAGGTCAACCTGTGCTACATGACACCCTGTCTGAAAAAAAAATCTTGAAAACAATAGTAATACTCAATAGTAAGATCAGACATTACTATTATGTTTCTCCCTACTGAATTTTTAAGATTGCTTCCAAAGATGGAGTAATCTCAGTTTATACAAGCTTTTGTTTGTTTCTTTGAAGACCCTGTGTTCTCTGCTGGATCTTAGGATATAAAAACCAGAAATGTCTGACTGGTAAGCACCATATGCTGTTCTGGCTTTTATTTTATTTCATTTTTTTCAGATGATATCTCTTATCACATTAATGCAAAGCCCACTTCAAAATGCTTCACAGAGTCTTTTGCAGTTTATAATGAAATTTTTTTTTTTTTAAAAAGAGGTTTAAATAAGCTTTTTAAAACCAGGAGTTTGTTGAGTTGAATAAAAGCTACCCTTGGACATGTGGTTTCAACTGAAAAATATCTACATGGCAGTGTTTACTGGCAAGCTTGTTTGATTATACCCACCTGATGAGTCTCCCCCTGTGGTCACCACAGGGTAGATTACATAACGCACACTGGTTTTGAAAACATATAATCCATTCTCTTCTGCCAGAGTGCCTGCGTTTCATGCTGACACATTCAGCTAAAACCCTGTCTGATATATCAAGCTCTTTATTTTGGCTTACTTGATGGTCTGAGAAGAGAAAAATGGGCATTAGTGTCTCCTTTCTGGCTCTCTTGGATACCTTTCAGAGTAATTTCTTTTCAGTAATGGACAAATAACTTTAAATACACATATGTGTGTATGTGCATGACACATCATTTTTGTCTTTGATAACCATTCCCAAGGCCAGCAAATTAATGAAATAGCATGCCGGTCACTCTCAGGAGGGATGGAGTATTGTCATTCTTGACAACCATGTCTGCTTGCTGCTGTCCTGAAGTCTTTCTCATTTTTCTTCACTCTCCAGGTCCACGAGGAAAGCCAATGCTTGTCCACAAGTTTTCATGGTCTCCACATGAATACCCTACAGTGAGTCGTCATTTAAGTCTTTCCAGTATTTGCATTAAAGTACAGCTTTTTAAGTCATGAGATATGAAAAGAAGAATAAGTTAAATTCCCTCTCAGCCAGTCCGCCTTAATCTGAGCATGTCAAACACTCTGGGTCATAGTTGAGTTGCTCAAGTTGGGTGCCGTCAGAAACTTTAATATCTTACCCAGTGCCGAAACATTAGTAAATTGCCAAGCTAATGCAAGATAAAGCATATAAATCTGTGAATCAGGTTCTGAGTCTTGAAATAATAGATTTTGTTCAGAGCTTACTAAAATAGAAAACAAACAGCAACGTGTTTCCTCACCGTACAGGGTTTTGCATTAGCAATAATTTGTTCTTATTGGAGGAGTAGCAGAAGTGCAGCTTTAGATTGGCATACACATCTTCAGGAAATGACATCTAGAGAGACAGAGCCATAGGCTCTCTGAGATGTGGGAGCTGAAGGTCTGAGAAGACACACAGGGATTCCATTCACTTCTGGAATCTTTTCCTAGCAGTGAGACACTGATTCAAGAAAGGAACTTGGCCCTGCTATACTTATTAGCAAGGGAAGGAGAGTCCCCCTGGGTCTGCCGTTGTCATAGAGTTAACTTTGCCAAAGTCATCTTCATAATCTGTTCTGGGAATATGGAAACTCCATGATCACATCTCCTTGGGTTATTATTTTTAGATTAATTTCTTTACAGAAGGACAGGTTCTGCATAAAATATATTGCTTTTAGAATTGGGGGAGATGAGGGATGTTTGTGTTATTTCCTTACTAGACTTTATGATTTTTCTCTTCTCTCTCTCCTAACAGTGCATTAGCCTATATTCTTCCTACTGGATAGAAAGGAAATTTGAAGATAAGTACTTTATCAATTATTTTCCTCTTGCTTTCTTTCCTTTCTTCTCCATTCCCTCAGATTACTACACTACTTTATACAAAGTTGATTTTAAAAGTTTTCACTGTAGAGAAGCTCTTCTGTCCAGATGGACATAACTTCATACATTAAAATTGTCAAACGCTTATATGAGGCATCTCTTCTTCAGCTACTGATGAATCCAATGGCCAAGAAGTCCTTATTTACACATGAAGTAGTTGTTCTTGCGCGAAGTATATAATTATGGTGAACTGAAGGAGTTTGAAAACAGTGAGTATTATCTATTGTCTACTGTTTCTGTAGACTTCATATTACATCCTCTATGACATGTGTGCAAAACAGATATATTACTTAACTAGAATGGCAGACTTTTCTGGCACATCTAAGCATATCACCAATCATTTCATGTTAGTTTCTATAATTGTATATTTTTGTATAATTCCTGCCTACAGAGTGCAAATTTTTGTGAACTTTCTGCAAAAACAGAGAGCTCTGCATGCCTGTTTCTTTCCCCTTTGAAAGAGGTTCTGTCAATATTCCTTCAAGTTGGAAGAGAGGATGGGAGCAGATGGCTCTGGCAAGCAGTACGTTGAGATTGGGAAGCAGCACGCAGGTACCAGTGACTACGACATTTGGTATTCCATAACAGTCTTGAAAATTAATTTTAAATCAGGCTTCAAAATCATAATAAAGAGCAACTCATATATAATTCATTTCTTTATTCCAAGGGCTAATGTTCAGAGCATTAAGCACAATATATGCTGAAAGAAGCCAAAGAAGTGTGATTTCAATTAAATATATAAAATGTGTTTAAAAGCCACTAACATAGACTTCGTTATTTTTCTAGGATCATTGGATAAGTTTCTCAGCACCCCGAGACTTTTAGCCCCAAGGATTTCTTAAAATTAAAAGGGAATATGAAGTGAAAGTTTGCAAGGAAACTATTTTGAAAGTTTTAATTTTATATTTTATGCAGACTCTAGTTGAATTTTTGAAGGTAATTAGTTGGTCAGATGCCAGAGTGGTAAATATTTTATACTTGTTCACTGAAATAGGTAGTGGGAATGTCAAATTCACACACATCATCAAAAACCAGGCAATTATCATTGATGCTAATATGTACATGGCTGCCTCTGGGGTTCACAGGTGATCAGGACATTTATGAAGAGTTCAGCACACATTTCTATTTCTGTTTAAAATAAATATGCCTGTCTGAATAAACCTTATTTTTTTTTAACAGAGGTTTTGGGAGAATGGTCATATTATGATGAGAAGGTGATTTGTGACAATATTATCCCTCAGTTTATCACTTCTGATTATCTTAGTGGTTTTCAAGCAGAAGACTCTTTAAATAGTAAATACTATCCTAATGAAACACTCCAAATGTATTGTTTTGAAAGTAGAGATAATAAGGCAAAGAAATTATAACTTGGGAAGTAGCACCATAAACAGAAATTCCAACACAGACAGGCTTTGTCATGGTGTTCATTAAGATATCTCTCTGGGTATCTCTAGCTGTCTCAGTTTCTCTCTGCTTCTTCATGTCTGTCTCCATCTCTTTGTCTCCTTCTCTGTCTCTTTGTATGTGTGATGTCTTCCCCCTTCCTCTATTCCTCTTTCTGTATATCAATCTTTGAAACAGATTTTAATTGTTTAAGGTTTATAGTGGGTATATTTTCTGCCTTGAGAACATTACCTTTAGAAAAATTATATGTAAACAGAAGAGGTTTTTAGTAATAGAAGTGATGTCCCAGACGGAAGTAGCTTTGATCTAGAAACAAAAAGGAGCCAAGGTCACTGCTCATCTATTTCATATTCATGGAGTGTCGATGATATTGCAAAATTCTAAGGTAGAGAATAATTACAGTGAGTACTGAGGGTGCTCATCATGACGTCCTGCTTGTATCTCCCTTCATCATAGCAGATTTTTTTGGTCTTTTCTTCTCTCAGGACAACCTCCTTTCTGAAAATACAGCTATGGCATTCTCTATTATTCCTCATGGCAGGAGGAGATCTAGAGTTCTCAGAATTTTTCAAAGAGGAGTAGTTAACAGTCCAATACATCTTTTTTCTTATAAGGATTGCTTTTAGCAGCATGAATATTTCATTAAATAAGGAAAAGTAAGTTCATTTTAATAGAAAGTTGTTGAGAATTTAAGAAAATAGTGTTAAAAGCTGTTGCCTATGGATCATGAATTTATGATTATTAACTGTGTGATCTCAAGAGTTACTCAGTCTCTCTGAACCTCCAAACTTCAGAAATAGTAATAGGATAATAAACACTTTATGACTTTCTAGGAAGCATATGAATTAATGAATACAAAAGTAATGGATATAGCCAGGTATATATGACACACAAAATATATTGTCATTATTGTTATGAGTTAATACTCTTCACATCTTATAAAATTTGTTTTTCAATGCTAAAAAGGAAGGAAAGAGATGAGTGCGGTGTGTGTGTGTGATTACTCAAATGCTTTATTTAACATTTCAAAGTTTTAGAATTCTTCTTACTCATGATGTTAATGTACATATTACATATATGTCCACATAATGATCTACTGCACAATTGGTAGACTTCTATGAGAATACACATTTCTCAAGTTCTGTGGAATCACAGTTGATGGAGTGGCTGGTGTTATTTGGTGTGATTCAGAATGGAACATATTTGATATGAAGTTGAAAATTGACCAGGAATTTGTTAAAACTTGGAAAATAATATTTTGAGATGAAAAAGATGGAAAGGTTATGTTAAAATCCTAGGAATATAACATTCCTATTCTGTAGAATCGGTGTTATTAAATTATTACATACATTTGACTTTTAGTTCTTTGGTCATAGGTTCTGAGATGGAGAATTGCATTTAGAGATTCATTGAGAAGAACTTTCTAAAGAAATTCCTATAGGCAAGTGAGAAAACAAGGAAGGGTGGAGTTGAGAAGCAACAGATACTCCATACATACATACATATGTATGGAGCTACATAAAGTACCTAAAATTGCTTCTTCATCCTACTTGGTTCTTGTACAGCTTTATGCACTTCCCTTGTGGAAGTTTGAGGGCCATATCTTTGTTCCTACATTGTCAAACTGGAGTGTAGACTGTATTCTGAAGGGGTAACTTGGAGAGTCCATCTTTTATAGCCTATAACAGGTATGGTGTTATCTTGTTGCTACTGTGACTATTCTGCTGTGCTGGTATAGTCTACAAACACTTATGCACAAAACAGATACAAATGACATGGCCCTGTCCATATGCAACTATGGTTACTAAAAGATACCAACCAGTGTTTCATGCTACACAATGACTGGAGTAGCTGCCACCAGAATCATCGCCTCACTTGATTTTTCTAACAGAGATGGCGCCGAGTACTGGACCCTAGAGGAGAATTTTGGATAGTGACACATTGGTGCACTACAACTCATTATGTATGTCTCAGATTGTTTGCTCTTACATGCATGTCTCACCTTCTTCTGCCACTTGTTGGGACCATTCAGAATTTCATGTTGGATTTTCCAGAAGCATCATACGCTCCCAGCCTTCCAAGACACATAGTGGTGTGTAAAACAATGCAGACTTTTCTGATACACCTGGCAGCTTACTTCTGGTTTGTTTATCATCTTCTATCAGGTCCAGAAAATCCCTAACCAAATCTATGCTAGGATTTGATTTTAATTAATGGTCTGGTCAGAGCGCACTGTTGATGCTTGTTCTCTTTCTTAGCTTCTCCTTTAACTCAGCGAAGCTTGTGAAGGCAATGCTCTGGCCTCTCTTTTCCCCATTTGTCTTTCTTCCCAATAGTGGTTGAGTAACTGGGGATAGGAAAGGAAGGGACGTGTGCACGCCAGTTCATTTCTTTCCCCCCTGAATGATCTTTCTTGGTGTTCAGTATGGTAGATAGCATTCTTACTTCTCACAGTTGGTAAGTCAACACCACTTGGAAGTTTATCTTGAGGAAGTCCAAGCATTGTAGCAATCATTCAAAATAAAACATAATATCAAAAAGACTCATACTGTATATGAAGTGTGAATTATTAGGAAATACTTCGCTGCCACCATACTAAGAGGCACATGACTAGAATGTACCTAGAGCCTCTTTTTTGTTTCCCTTCCTCTTGCAGTAACCGCGGCCAGTCATTGTAAGTAAGGCAATTGTCCCTTTGCTCTCTGATCTCCTGGATTCAACAGTTTTTCATTCTTCCTCACTGAATAAAATTGTAATTTATTTTCATTCTTCAAACATATTTCACAATATGAAATTTAAATTTACCAACATAGTCAATTTTGTTCTTTGGTGATTTCCTTTCCATGTGTCTGGAAAGCTGGTCAAACTGTCCTACTCTGACCATTAACCCCTGCATTATTCCGACTCTCACTCTTCCACATGAAGTAGGTGACCAGATCCATCGAAAGGTCTACCCACGGTGAGTGTTTCCTCTCCCCTTTTTTTTCAAGTCCATCCCTGAGTGAGCATGTGCTCGAGCTGTCATTCTTGCTCAGCCTGTGCTTACAACCTGAGCCAACAAATCTGCATTAATCATGGCTCTTCTGTTTTCAGTGTGTTCTTCAACTCCATCCGACGCCTCACCAGAAACACATTTTGCTCTCAAATCTCTGCCAATATGCTTGTCCTGAGAATAGCTGTGTATTTCTAAGACAATAGTCATTTTCTCTATAGTGCACAGGTTTTTTTCTGAGTCTTATCTTCAATCATATTGAATGTCCACATTTTACCAACAATCTCTGCAAAGGATTTTTTCTCAACTTTTTCAAAGTTTTCCGGCATCTTCCCCTTGTTTGTTTCAAAGCCTCATGACATCTTTAGTAACTATCAAAGTGTATTTCTTTGTCTTAGAGCTGTATTCATTTCTACTTTTTATGTATTATGTTCTTCAAACAATTTCATAAATGTATATAACTTTGTTTGTGTTCTAATATATTATTCTATGGCAGTGGTTTTTCAACTTTACATTGCGGCCTCTTTGGGGGTAGCATATCAGTTATTCTACATTATCAGATATTGACATCACAATTCACAGCACCAGGAGAATTACAATTATGAAATAGGAACAGAATAACTTTCTGTTTATGGGGGTCACTTAAATGTAAGCTGTATTAAAGTGTTACACCATTAGGAAGGTTGAGAACCACGGTTCGAAGGACAGCACAGAGACAAACTCTATCTCCTTTTACCTTAATTACTTTGTTGAAAGCCTGCCTCTAACAAGAAAGACCTCACCATAGGAGTTGTGGATGTAATATAACTCAGCCCATTACAGCATCCATGACCCATGGTCTTTTTTTTTTTTCTCTGCCCAGTCATTGCTAGAGTATCCCATTTGGTACTGAGTTGATTTTTTTCTTCTTCCAAACTCCACAAAGGTCATACTTGTCAATTTAATGTTCTTTGAATGTCATCAAATCTATAAAGAGTTGAATATGATTAAATATGGAGTTTATGAGAGAAGATGTGTAATATGAAGGACACTAAGAACTGTTAAAAAACATGAAAACTAACTGGTGGCTTACACACACACACACACACACACACAAAGTTCAAAGTACTGGAAGGTACTCTGTGCACTATTGAAGTTGAAAGAGAATCATTAAGTGTTCCACAGCTACAAACACTACAAGCTACAATAGTGACCTGCCTACAAGGTATGCTAGTGGAACACCAGCACTAACATCCTGGGTGTAACCAAGTACTTTCAGATTGGAATTAAGGCCCACTCCATGAGCTGGAACCCACACCTGACCCTGCTCACATGACCAAGAACCTGAGACTAAATAGGCCACAGGCCTACAGACAAACCTAACTTACTGTTAAAGGAACATAGCTATAAAATGTTCCCTAACAACATTCTGATGTACCCATAGGTCAATGCTTTGCTCAGCTCATATCAGGAAAGCTTATTCTTGCAGCAGTTGGAAGTTAATACAGAGATCCACAACTTGGAAACAGAGAGAGTTAGAGAGTTTGGAATACTCAGTCAAATGGGCTGTTTTCATCAAATCTCTCCACTTGAGGCTCAGGGATCTATGAAGAGGAGGAGGAGAGAAGCTCTAAAGAGCTAGAGGTGATGGGAGAATCCAAGTAAACTCGTGGCTTCCAGACACAGAAGAACAAATGCATATATGGACCTAGAAAGAGTGCCCACGCTTGTCCAATATCTGCACAGGTATAAGCCATACAGGGTCCCTACACTGAGGAGTAGACTTGGGCTTCCACCTCTAACCAAGATGCTATCTGCTCTTGATATACATTCCCAAAGAGAAAAATCAGTTTTCTCAGTGGAATGCCTTTAGGTGTATGAAGCATGGTTTAGAGTGGAGCTGGGTCCCATCGTCATTTGATCAACACAAAAAGAATTCCACTATAATTTTGTGTACATTTTCTTCCATTACACTTTGGACATTTGTTTGATATGATACTCAACTTTCTCATATTCTCTCAGTTAACGTGTGTAAATAAAAAGGCCCTTGGGGGTACCACAACTGGCTTTTAATTACCAGTTGCTTATCAAAGTCCTTCAGTATCTCATTGTTGTCTTTCTCTATACTTCTTCCCAAAGCCCAAGTCAGGTGCATTCCCTGGTATTAGTGCCTACCTCCCCGTTCCCTGCCAATGAAAGTTCTAATACATTTCCAGGGTCTACACACAGGTGCACACACTAATGTTGAGTCTTGATGGCCAACTGGGCAGCGAAAGAGCTGTCCTCAGATTCCAACTTGTCTGCTGCTTTCTCCCGCTGCCTCGAACACAAGCTGCCCCTTGTTGATTTTTCCAGAAGCAGGTGCTGAGATAGGGCTCAAGGCATGCTTTATAACAAGGGGGCTGATGCAGGTGTGGGCAGGGAAGGACGCATGCCTGGAGCCCCATCTCCTGTAAGACTCAAATGGCCAGAGTTTCAAACCTCTTGTCTCCTTCTGTAACCCTGGTAACTGCAGTCCTCAAGCAGGTGTTTCCTTCTTGATGGTGAGAGTACTTTGACAAATCAGACAGCAGGAGGGTATTGGCTGTCCTCACAGCTGGGAAGGAAGTCCTTCAAGGAGTATCTTGCAAGGCAGGTCTCTGAATATAGCAAGAGCTCTAGTCTTCTAAGTGTCTCTGGCGGAGAATTTCTGCACAATAGAACCTGAGTTTATTTCACATTAGTTGATACTGCCGAACTGATACAGGGAAGTTATAAGGCTCCTGAACGTTTTTGTAGTTTAATCTCCGTGTCAGCATTTGATATAGTCTTTTGTTTTTACTTTAGTCATTGTTATGTATCTAAGAATCATGGTGTTCTTATTTCCTAAAGATCAGACATTCCCTCCTGGAAAGAGTCGTGGAGTGAGCTAAATGATGTGGCTTTCCTGTAACTTGTTGTCAATACTGCTGTGGGATTCTCTATGATGCTGGAGCCCTGAGTTATTCCTGTTCCTGCAACCACCTTACACCTATAAACTAATGCTTTAATCAAAGGATGCTAGAATAGACTCTCCAGGTTGACTTGGTCTAACCTTGGAGCCCTACCAGGATGAATTGCACTGTTCATATCTCCCAAGGAAATTCAGCAGTCACTCTGGTTAGGTCAATGCTGGTGTTATATTTTGTTATTTCTTTATACATCATGAGTTATTAGTGAAGTTGTGCTCCCTTTCATGTATATAGAGAATAAACTATTGCCAAAACAGTTGTTAACAATTTTTCCTGTTTAAGAAATTTTAGGATTCCAGGTGCTCCTCATTAGTTCTATGTGCTGCAGGTATTTGCTATTGTGGCTGATAATTTTCATGTTGTCTGATATTTTAGTCATTTCCTTTTAGAATGGCTGCTTCTTGTTATGTTGCTCATAAAATCCTAGTGATATAATTGTGTGCTCTAGCAGTATCTGCTAAAATATTTCTTTAGGTCTTTCTATAATCATCACCTCGATGGTTAGCATCACATATTGTGTGAGGTGAGAGACAGAACAGCTTTTCTGACAGCATCATTAGCCAGTACTGTAGACAATCTTCCAACTATACATCTTTCCACAGTAGCAAACCATCCCCTCGTTTCAGTGGCCCAGACCCTCAAATCTCAGATCAGGTTTGCACCCTTTGTCTTCTTTGAGTAAGCCTTGGTTTTAGGCCACAGTCTGCATCTGCAGCACAGGCCCACTGATAGAGTGAAAAGGGGAGGAAGCCAACAGAAGCCTTCAACTTCCTGCTTTCATTTCCTGTAATTCATTTACATCGGCTGAACCTAGTACATAATGATCAAATCAAACATTTATGTATATTCTTATTCTCCTGCAAAGAAGAAAACAGAATTTGATAAACATTATCACATACCTTACATTACAAGTATGTTTATTTAAGGCCAGACACTTTCTGGCCCAGCTTTTTTTCCCTAGTATTGATCTTCCAGCTTTTGATCCCCAGAACTTCACATGTCTAAGTAATTAATACAGAATTCCTCATTTTTCGTTGTCACAATGTCTCACCCCACCTTTTAAACCTGTTGTTCCTGCATTCTTTAAAATTTTATTTTGAAAGTTTCAGCAAAAACAACGTTTTAACTTGGGTTGTTATTGAGATTATATTGATCCAATGATCACTAAAATCTTATGTAAGAAATTTCCATTGCTCTTTTTGTCTAGATAAAATAAATATTTCTTTGTAAATATTTCAGTCCTATGCACTGTATATTACTAAGTAAACTAAACACTATCGTGAACTGGGGATTCATGATAAATGTGAGACTTGGGAGGAAGTGGTAGCATTTGTCAGATTTATTGAGAGCATGGAGTTTGAGGTCAGAACATTTGGCTGTCACATACATCTCTGGGTGTGAACTGAGTTCATTAGGTAGGACCAGAGTTGAATTCTAAACTCTTGGGGTAACCATATATAAAGTACAAAATGACAAATGCAATGGATGTGCTATAAATAAATAAATAAAAATAAATAAATCCAGTGATTGACAAAAGAGATATCCTAGGAGGTGCTATGATGTAAGGCTGTTCTCTGATGAACCATCAAGAACTGGATAGAGAACCTTCAAGCTCCTTCAAATAGATCTGAATTTACCACTCATTAAAAATGTCATTTATGTAACTTATTTGTGGAGTTCTGTGTTGAAAACTCTAACCATTTAAATTGTGGAATTTGTCCTTACTTCCGGTACCAAATTCTAGGACAGAGAAAAGTGTGACAGCTACATTTATTACAGGAAGTACAAATTTATAAAAGGACATGCAATTAAAATTCTGTATGCTGGATTTCAAATCACACATTCAGAGAAAATCTATTATGACTGAATTATGAGTATAAAAATTTGCAGAGCTTTTTAAAATTTCCCTCATTTGTTTATTTTGTACTATGGGAATTAATTATAAAACCTTATGCTATTAGAACATTAAGGGCAAGCTTACAAAATCTGTAAGTCAAGAAGTTTCCAGTTATGTTTCCCTGAGTAACTGTAATGAATATTTGTGTGTAAATAATAAGCCACAACACTAACACAATATGCTATTGTGCAAAATAAATGTAAAGCCAATTTAGGGCCCCTGCAAGCAACATTGAATTTTTAAAATTCTAGTATCTTTTAAGGTTCTAATTTGTAATTTGAAAAATAAAATCTTATCGATTATGTTCATGTATAATTCACTTTTATTCTTATCTCTATAAAAATCACCTTTTTAATTTAAGTACCACCTTGGTAGATCTCATACTTTTGAATATTTAGGTAATTATTTGTATATTTACCTAAAACTAATTTGAGAGAAATAAAAACTACATTTAACATTGTCCATATTGCTAGGAACTTGAGATTATAATTGATTTGTGTTTCTAGATTTCTGTCACCCCACTCTTATTCATTTTAAAATTCAAATTCAACTTACTTCATACTATTTAGTTGAGAGAGTTTGTTCCTCATCAATGTTTGACACTGGTCTTAGTAAGAACTAGCAAAATTCTGTAGACAAATTCTCAAATACATGCCCTTATTGACCAGCAATACTGAGAACAGAGTATACGGCCTTTTGATGGATAGAATCATCTTTAGAATCATGCATCTCCAGAAGCCACTGCCCTCAACTCCTCAGACAGGGGTGGAGCTCATGAATCCCATCTATCCCATGCCAATCTGTCGACTGGATGGAGAATCAGTTTCCATTAAAGATGTACTTTGAGCATGTTCTAGCCTTTGGTCACACACTCAGAAGAATGTGGACAACACATGTTGGAGGACATGAAGTTGTGGGGTCAGTCAGAAGGTGAAATCAGATCTGGGAAGAGGGAAGGGAAAGGATCTGGGGATGAATGTTCTCAAAATGCATTGCAGGAAATTCTGAAGTAAATGAAATATGTTGTTAGAAAAGTAGTCAATTTTACACACTAACACAATTTGTTACCAGCGTTGCAGAATACAAGTACATTTATACATAGGGACTCACAGACAAGAACTGTTAGGTTAAAGGACTCACGACACAATCATCCTTTGCTTGAATATATTTCATGTTTAGGGGTTTGGTGTGCTTGTTTTGCCTTCTGTGTTTTTTCCTGGTAATGATATCATTTATCTTTTAGACAGAAATGAAATGGCAGCTGGTAACTTACCTATGCCTAACTTTTAAGCTACTTAGATTCCTCACCTGATTTGGTTCATTCCTCTGCTTCTGTCGAGCATTTATTGTGCAGTTTCCCCATGCTTATGCCAGGACAATGTTTGTGCTTTTTCTTTGATTTATGTGTTTGATTTTCCTTTGATTTATCCTTCCTGCTCATCTCTCTTGAGCCCAGCTCTACCATCTTGGGACTGTTTGTCCTTTTCCTTTGAATTTCATGTTCTACCTTTGCTGGCCAACTCTCCTGAGCCCAGATCCACAAATGGCATCTGACTGATGGCCTGCTAAATACAGAGCCCTTGAGTCTTATCCTGTGCTCCCTTATATGAAAATCATGTATAAATCTGACTAGGACAGAGCACACAAATATTTGGTCAAAATTATTCTAGGTATGTATATGGAATTATTTCTTTAGAAGAGAGTAATATTTTTGTCAGTAGACTCATGGTACATAAAATACATTGTCTTCTATTATATGGGTAGTTCCCACCCAAACTGATTAAATGTCTATAGATAAAAACTTGCTGTCCCATAAGAGAAAAGAACTTGGCCATCTAACTACTTTTAAATTCAAGCTAGAAATCTCTGAGACTCCAGTCAGCCAATATAATCTGTAGACATTCGACTTGATAGGTCTTCCCAATTTCATGAGCCATCTCCTTAAAATTAACCTCTCTATTTATGTCCTTGTATACTGTAGGGCCTCCATATCTGTTTGTTATGCATAGGTGGATTTAACTCCTTGTGCTCTTACTTACTCAGAGGAGAAAAAGGACTAGGAAAATCAACAGTGTCAGTTAGGATCTTGTACTCACTTGCTTCATTCTACAAGCAAGCACTTATATTGTATTCTTATTGTGATAGGCATTATAAATAATATAGAGATGGTTTAAACATGTATGGAAGAATAGGTCATATGCAAGTACTACACAGTTTATATGGTGATTCGCGTATACATAGATTCAGTATCCAAGGGAAATAGAGAGCCAGTTGTCCCGGATCCTGAGGCCTGTCTACTCCGTTCTTTGGTCTTGTTTTCTGATGTGCCACTGCACATACTATTTTGGCTCTGTTGGATCCTCTACTCTGATACTGAGCTTGGTGCATGAATGGGTTTCCCCTATTTAAAAACTGGAGGTCTTTGGAGAGCCTTGATATCTAGTCCATCACTGATAACAGTGAGAAACATTATCAGGCTTGGCAAAGTATCTACACTCTCCATCACAGGCAAGGAGCAATATACATAACCTTGCCTATCATAATTGTCTTCACGAATCCTGTATCCTTGCATGGTCTTCTTGAAGCAAGTATCAGAGCCTTCTGAAAGAGGCTACAAAGTTCATCTTTTTCTTAAATAACAAAATTATAGGTAACATAATGATATAGACACTTCCTGTCAGTTCTTTCCCACATTGGTACTGTGGCATCTTGTAGATTAAATGTTATTCATGTTATCAGAAGTTGCAGTCTGGCTATGGTTACTCTAGATAGCCACCCATATTTAAAGAAGGTGAAGCAGAATGATACTAATGGCCTCTTTTGTGTTTTATCTCCATCAATGTGCTGTCTTATACATTTCTGGTCCCTCTATTTGAATGTTTTAAAGAGGGTAAATGGGTCAGAGTTAATGAACTTCAGGTTATCAAATGTTTTAAAAAATGAGGAGAAAGTCCAGGATATTCCCATTTACTGGCTTGTATAACATAATTATATATATATAATTCGTTTTTACAAAGCTGTGAAAGAAATCATGTGGTGATCATCATTTGTTAGTAGACCTTTGCCACCATTTTCACATCCTCAAAATTCCTCATGTTCCTTTGCAGGCTGTGTGTCTACTATTATCCCTGAATACTAAAAGCACCATCTTTCTTTATTTCTATGTAGATTTCCCCTATCTACTCATTTCTTATGAGGGGAATTATAGAAAAAGGCTTTTGCACATGACTTATTTCATTTAGTACTAGGATTTTGTGGGCTGGTCCCCAAGTAAATAGTCTGTACCACTGAGACCTTTATCATAGTTAATATTCCAAACTGTGGACATCAACCTTATGCATTCCAAGTAGCGTTTTGTACATTTTTTGAAAAACTTTTAAGCTGCTATGAATATTGCATTGTAAACTAGTATCTTATTGTATATACCTTATGTTGGTTCCTAGCAAAACCTTCTCTGTCACATAACAAATTTACGTATGTGTTTTTCAAAGTGCCAATATGTTGTACAAATGGCTATAAAATTTTACATTCCAGTGAGAGAGAAGGCCGTTCCACATCCCACAGACCCAGCCCTTCCTTTTTTTTTTTTGTTTGTCTAGCTATACTCACCTAAGAGGCATTGATTTAAGTTTCACAATTTGTATTCTTCTAATGATGAATGTGGGTCATCATCCTTTTATGTACGTACTGACCTTGCATTTATTCTTAGGTAGATGCTTACTCATGTCTTTTCCCCATTTTAAAACTGGGCACTGTGTCTTCATATTTTGAAGTTGTTTTATTTTTTATTTCAGAGATATAATTTGCAATGATTTTTCACCCCATCTATGCTTCTTTTATATTCTTAATGGTATTTTATATTTGAAATGGAAATTTTCAGATTTTAATTGGGGATTTTTAAATTTGTTTCATGCATTTTTGACATATGATTTAAGAACTCTTCATAGAACTCAACATCTTAAAGACAGGTTTTATGTTTTCTGCATAAGCCTTGTAGTATCTCCTGTTACTGTTAGGTCTATTATCCACTGTGAGTTAATTACTGCATACGGTGTGCCGGAAGGTTTAAATTTATACTCTTGGATAGTGAATTGACTATCCTTTCCCCATTGATTCCCTTGGCACATTTGTACAAGATCAATTGACCATAAACACGAGGGTTTTATTTCTGGACCTGATTCTGTTCTGTTGATCTCTGTCTATGCCTTGCCAACACCATCTGTGATGACCGCAGCTTATAAACTTTTGAAATTGGAACATTTTATTTCCTATGGGTTTGACTCCAAATCATTTTTACTCTGCTCAGAACTTTGCATTCCTATATGTATTTTAGGATCAGCTTAGAATTTTCTGCAGAACAAAAGAAGCCATGTGGATTCCATTAATAATTGGGGTGATCATCGCGTCAGCTTGAGAGACCTCCGTAGTGATGACACCGAGATTTCCACCATGGACATGTGCTACTACTCCCTTTATGTAATTTATTCTTGTCTTCCTTAATTAGTCTAACACATCTTTGGTGACTTAATACTTAAAATTTAAATATCTGTATGATTCTATTTTGTTGCCTGTACCCTGGACCACCCGACCCTCCGTACTTGCCCTTCGGGGTTGGAGGTGAGGTGGTGCAGAATCCAAGACACAGACTTAGGGAGCAGGCAAGAAATGCCTCAGCAAGCTTATCTGAATGCTGCTGCAAGCTCCTTTAATACCCTCCATCCGTGCTGTGCCACATTGGTCCGAGGAAGGCATCCCATCTGTGTCAGCAATTCTTGGTCTCTCAGGCAGTGCTCAGATAGGTCCTCCTGTAGGAGATGTATATAGATTTAATGCTTGTATGTGTACACATACATAGGCATATTCATGCATTCCAAAATGAGCATGGATACCAAAGGATGTGTTCTGTGGTGATTCTTTCCACCTGATTGTGCTAATTAGTCAGGCTTCCTGTGGTTTTCCTGTCTTCACCTTCCACACGTAGAAATGTTGTATATACTCACCAGCAGAGCTACCCCACCCACCCCATCTCACATTTTGCATGAGTCTTAGGGATCAAACTCAAGTCAACAAGCTTTCTACAGGTCGTGTTTTTTACGCACTGATACATCCTGCCGGTCCTCAGTAGGTATTTTGAAATTTGTGCAGCATGGAGTTTTATGTGCTTTGACACAGGACCAAGCTACTTGCTAAGAGATTTATTTCTTCCTTTCAACCTTTATTGAGTGCATCCTGTTTCTTTTGCTAACTGATTGTCCAGATGAGAGTACTGCATGTAACCCAACTAGTGTCAAGAACAGCCAACCTTGCCTCCTCCTTTGTCTCAGAGGACAGTACTCTGGCATTCATCAGTAAATATCATCTTAGATACAGGTTTTACAAGCTGCCTTCCTTCACACGGAGAATTTAAATTAGGATGAGTAAATACTTATAAAATGCTTTTCTGCACCTATGGGGTTGATTGGATGTTTGTTGTCTTCTATTCTATGGAAATGGTCCATGAAATGAACTGATGGAGATGATTGTTGCCTGGTCATAGTTACCACTGATTTCTTTCATCATTTCACCCTCCTTTTTTTTTCTCTTTGACTTTTATACTAATGTACTCTATATTTCCAACTGGTTTTGACTCATATATATATGATATATATATCAGGATATATAGAGAGAGATAGAGATAGAGATAAATAGACTCATTTCCCCGATATATAGATATAGATATAGATATAGATATAGATATAGATATAGATATAGATATAGATATAGATATAGATATAGATATAGATATAGATATAGATATAGATA
>NC_034593.1:137067701-137107915 GCF_900095145.1 Mus pahari
ATATAGATATATATCTTTGTTTTTTTCAAGACAGGGTTTCTCTGTGTAGCCCTGGCTGTCCTGGAACTCACTCTGTAGACCAGGATGGCCTTAAACTCAGAAATCTGCCCACTTCTGCCTCCTGAGTGCTAGGATTAAAGGTATGTGCCACCAATGCCAGCTTCCCTGATATTTTTAGGTGTACGTTAAGGTTATTGATTTTATGTTTTATCATGTTATATCTTAACTGATATAAGTATGTGAGCATGGCCTTGGAATAACCTTAGCCAAAACAAAACAAACAAACAAAAACCAAAACAAACCAAAACCAAAACACACAAGCCTATAAATCTCTTTGTTTTCATCCAAAATTAAATTTTCTCTTTTCATCTCCTCTTGAGTGGAAAACCCAGTATATATTTTGATTGATGTGTTTTCCATACAGCCTTGAGACTGTTTCTTGCCCTGATTTTGTGCACCCTTATTCTTACTTTTTTTAGCGCAGAATTTGCTGTACTTCACTGTTCCATTTTAAGTATAATATACTTTTCATCAGAAAAAATTTTAAAAAGTTTCCTTGAAGGTGAGAATGAAATTTAATTGTGTTTCTTTGAATGAAGCTATCATGTGGCTCCTGTGAGGTGCAAGGAGACATAGGGTGGAAACCTCACTGGCTTTGGTGTGTCCTTCCCTGTGAATTCTGCCAGGTGGCAAGACCTGGGGTTTTATGGTTCCAGAGTGAGAGCAATGGTGAGGTCTCCAGTCCAGAGGTGTCTCCCCAAAGTCTGACCCCACATGAATCTTTCCTAGCACCATTAAGTCTGCTCCAGAATCTGCCTAAGATTAATTTCTCTACACCTTAAGGTCATAGGTACAGAGAAAAGAGGAGGAATCTAGTTTTGTGTTAGTTCTATGTTCTGAGAAATGTGACATATTTACATGGTCTTGACCGTGGACTAACGCTGGGCCAGGAGACAGTCAACGAGTCCTTTAATTTCTCTGAGTTTCTAAGTCCTCATCACCTCATTGCTGGGCAATATACATTCTTTCTTCCAGAGTTGTAGTAAAGTCTCAGTCACTGTAAAACAGAACTTTCTTTGTTCAGTATCAACTTCATAGATACTGGCCATCAAATGTTAGGGCCCTGTACCCTGTGGCCATTCTAGAAAGCCTAATCCAGTATAGAGTGTGATGGTACTCTTCCCACAATATTTGTTTCCTGGTGCTAAGTCCAGAAAGAACATTTTAATTTTGTTTCTTTTGTTTTTTCTTGTGGTGTTAAGATTCAAACCCAAGGCCTCGAAATGGCTACGAGGACTGATGGATTCTTTGTTTTAAACTAAAAGTAGGTACACGACCTACCTACACATCAGTTACAATTCTTTGTCCTTCTAGGACTGAGTCAAGAATGAAAACAAAACAACAACAACAAAAAACAGCACTTTTAAATAAAAAGTAATGTTATATGGGATTAGTTATACTAGGAAATTATTTACTGCTTAGGATGTGAGAAAAGAAACAAAAAGAAAAACTAGCTGATTAAAATATTTCAATAAAACATATACAAAGGTTTATTTTCTATATATTAGTATATCATACATACAGAGTATAGAGTTCTCATTGTATTCAAATATAGAATAGATTTCTGATGTTATGAAGTGTCAGTTTGCTCATAGATAATTGTGAAGGAAATGAAAAATAAATGAGATCCCATGAACATACAGACTATCTGCTAGAAAAGGCAATAAATATGAACACACATATTTATTTATATATTTATACATATGTATGTAATGCAATTTTGGTTTTACCCTGTCAAAAGTAAATGATGAAATTACTTCCATCAAAAATGTACGTTAGTGATAATATTTATTTTTGTTTGTTGTAAGTAATCATTTGTGATATCTACAAAGGATTGCAAAACAATTCCTTAGTAAGTTAAAGCAGAAGGTTCCCAAGTTGTAAGAGATACATAAAGGGAGAGGACCTGGATTTTCTGTGCCCTTGTTCTGAGATCACACAGTGAAGATTTAAAACTGGTTTTATTGTGTCTTGCACTTTGCCCAAGTTTGAGACATAAATGAAAGCTGTGCCACTGTGAGCTTTTCTGAGAAATCAGGAACAGAAACACCGCTCCCTGGAGCAGACAAACACGGAGCCATTAGATGCATCTTGGTTGTGATTACAGCAATTACCATAGCTCCTGCCAACTTCTCTATTCATCGCTTCCTTCTTATCTCATTATTTCTCCAGAGAAGCTAGGGTTGGATGTATCACTGTTGACAACACAGTCAGTGTGAAGACATTTGCGCTTTTCATGGGGTAAGAGTGGATGGGGTCAGGGGCATGGCGTCTATGGTGACTGACTGTCTACTGCGATGACACAGATGGTGTGTTTATAACTGGGCCCTGGAAATCAGTCATTGTGGGTGCTCTGTATTGCTTTCATTTCCCTGAATTCGTTGCTGAAAATTGCTGGCCACGTTTCTATTGCGTCTTCCTCCCCCGTAATAACTGAGCTGTAACTTCTGTGTTTCCATTGCCTGAAACAGAGACTGGGACTGATACCTAATAAATCCAGCACCCCTGACAATGTGTCCAGGAACAGGCTAACTTCAGGAAAACTAGTCAAAATCCATGAATGGTGAAAAGGTGCAGACCTTTCAGCAAAACCCATTCCATGGGAAATGTTTTCAGTATAACACATAACAATTGTGGCACACTGCAGCTATTCCATTGTATAGGAATGACCTGGTTGTAACACTCTCTCTGACAATTTGAGAAAATGTTTGGCAGGAGTCTTATTAATTATTAGGTGAACCTTTCATATTTAGCATATAGTGGCTATCAAATAAAAGCAAAAGCAACTGATGCTGCTATTATGGAAGGATACTGGAGAAGTGGGAATTATAAGAAAGGTGAAGAAAAATAATTTCTACATAGGTAATGGCTTTACATAGCAAGTATAGGGATCACCGGACAGTCAATGCTTCATAATTTCTATTTAGTAAACCTTCCAGTTGTCTCAGTAATTATTTTTACTCATCTGCATTTAATAACTATTTGAATTTTTATAGCCCACTGATTTTGCTTAATATGGATATTAAGAAAAATACAAAAGTAACAGAAAATGTACTCTTATATGGAGTATTGTATATAAAAAATCATTTGCAAATAAATTATTTTAGGGAATATTTTATTTCCATAAATCACCACTATATCACACCATGTTTCTGTCATTTGATCAAAACATAAATGCTCGTGATAGCAGTTGAAGGGGAGAGTGAAGATTATGCTTTTATTAATAACTTATTCTTTTTCTATCACATTGAAAATCACTTAAAATGCAATATTATGTATACTTACATTTTTCCTGTAGTTGTCCTTGTTGTTATTGTTTTGCTTTGTTTTTCAAGACAGGGTTTCTCTGTGTCTTGGCTGCCCTGGAACTCACTCTATAGATCAGGCTGGCTTCAAACTCACAGAGATCCACCTGCCTCTGCCACCCAAGTTCTGAGACTAAAGGCATGTGTTTGCTACCATTACCCACCAACTGAAGTTAATTTTTATATTTTTACCTATTATTTTAAAAGTACAAAATTTAGCATTATTGTGTGTTCTGTATTATTGTAAGTAAGTTACTTTACAAAGGTCATTTGATGATGAATAAACACATTTGAGATCATTGAACACAACGTAATATAAAGAGAAGCCTGTGGATGTGCGAGCACTCTTGAGGCCAGCCATCTTCTCTGCACAGGCATGAGAAAGCACTAATGTTTCCACTTCATGCTTCAGTGTTGAAAGACATTCAGAGCATCATGTGGGTGGGAATCTTAAAAGCAGTAATGGAATAACTCAATTAAACAGGACACAATGTGTGCATTTTCAAGCACGATATTCAAATTAGCTAACAGATTATCTTTCTACAGAAACACTTTTTTGAAGTTAAATATAATTTTACAATTCTTGCCAGTTGAAAAATCTTCCTGCCCATTCATTTCAAAAAGTTTTTCTTTACTGAATTGCATGTGCCAAGAAATACTCCTTTTACTTCCTCAGAAGTCAGACATTGTGCTGGGGGAAATAACGCAGTCAAGATAAAGCCAGAGTTTTATGCCCAGATATCAGTAAAAGTATAAGAAGGAAATGGATGTGGTGTGAGATTGTACTCTCAGTACTCTAGCTCAGTACTCTAGCTCAGTACTCTAGCTCAGTACTATAGTGAAGGAGTTGGTGGGTCTCTGAAGCTTGCTGGACAGATTGTTTAACATCTTTCGCAAATCACAAGCCAACAGAAGACTATACTTAATATACTTGTCAGGTAATATCTAAGAAATGGTATCCAACATAGTCCTTTGGCTTACATACATATAGGGACACATATGTCTCTTTATCAGAAACCACAGAGAGACATATAGACACACAGACACTCACACACATGTAGACACACTGACACACACAAACACATACACTGGCACCTGAACATTTATGTACCTCACCTCACAAACATCCACATTGGACACAAAACATTCTCTTCTTCAGATATTGTATGCTTCCTGAGTGAATGGATATAAATGTGTTATTATGTAGTTAATGACATTCTGTGAAACTCTGCTTGTCATTTAGTGTCGTGGACATTTTCCTCTTGCTTAATTTTTACCTTTTCACTTGGATTTTACTGTCTGAATGCACTTTTTGTCCCATTGTGGGGATTGTGCAACTCACATGGTACAGTCAACAATAAGAAGACACTTTCTTCCTTCCTTTCTTTATTTTGTCTTCCTTCCTTCCTTCCTTCCTTCCTTCCTTCCTTCCTTCCTTCCTTCCTTCCTTCCTTCCATTCTTTCTTCCTTTTCTTTCTTCCTTTCCTTTTTCACTTTCCTTCCTTTCCTTTGATTTTTTACTTTTAAGAAAACAGCATCATATTTTGCCACTGCATGTAGAGAGACACCACTCTGAAGAAGGTCATCAGACACTTGGACCTTTTTGTGGGGTCTGATCACCTGCTTCTTCTTGGGCCGCAGAATCACTCCATGTCTCAAAGGGAAATTGTTTTATTTCCTTTTGCCAAGAAGAACACAAGTCTCATAGCAACCTGCTTTGCCTGCTCTATCTAAGGCAGTGTGCTCAAACAGCAAGAGTATCCTGCTGCTCTGTGGGAGGGGAAGGGATGAGTATTTCACCTATCAGGCGCTTCATTTTCTTCTTTTCATAGAAATTCATCTGGTAAAGAAAGAATCCAGGCCCCAAAGGCGTCCCTTGTCTTTCAGATTATCTTCCTAACAGAATTCTACCATTTGTCTTTGATCATTTAATGGTTAAAGATATGTCAGCAATGACATTGACTGAGCAGTGGAAATAGAGCTTTTATGAGTAGAGGATGATCTAGAAATATTGCTGAAGTGCCAAATTCTGGGTCTTATTCTAGACTCTTTGATGCGGCACAATGGGGTGGGAGCAGGGAGCTAGGTTGTATTTCTTAACTGCACGGCCATGCTTATCATTTAGAAGCACTTTAATAGCATGATTAACATAGCATAGTTATTATGTGGGGGCCTAAGAAGATGTGGTCAGTGTAACCTAGTGCTTGGGAAGAAGCCGTCAAGGGGGAGGAAGTACACTGAGTTAGAGAATTAGCAATAACTTCAGGCTATGACAGGGAAGCAGACATGTTAGGGATATTGGTGTTCTGACAAACCAAATAATCAAAGAAATAGTAATCTAAGAATAGGAATTTATTTGCATAGATGAAAGAGACCATATAATAATAAACATGGAGGGAAGATGGGCACTAAAATGTGAATAAAATTTTGTTATACTTAAATGATATTATTTGGGAAGTATGATAAACATCAACTATAGGATTATTTTGAAGTAGTAAGGGGAACACCAGGTGGAACGAGACTAGTTGGATACAGCAATAAACAAACAAACGAGCAAATAAAATAAATACATGCAAAGTCATCTAGGCATTTCAAGATGAGTTTAGAGGAGGAAGTTGTGAGAGAACATAGAACTGTACTGGGTAGATCCCTCATGTCATGGATTAGATACAGGGTTTGGTGCTGATTGATTCCTCAGTCTTTAAGATGCTGATACCATTTATTGCAATGACAAAGTAAATATTATGTGGAATGACAAAAGAAGGAAGGGAAGTAATCTCTCAAATGCTGACTTCCAAGGATTGAGTATAGAAACTTCAGGAGTTCCGTTGACATTTAGATGTATTCATTTCTTCTCTGGGCAGTTTTATGGGTAGGTCAAGAGTTCAATATAAGAGCCTAAGCTGAAGAAAAAAATTAGAGACATTGTATACTCATTATATTGCCTTTGGTCTAATAGAATAAAAAGAGATTTCTCAGCAGATCATAGAAAAGAGAGTCTTAGGACAGAAAATATAAGGCACACTAATGGTTGAAGAATGCAAGAATGAGGAGCGTACCATGGACCTGTGAAAGTTTAGTGAGCTTCAAAAAGGGACATTGAGCCCATAAAGACCAGGGATCTTAAATAACTCTGAGATACAAATGGCTTAAAGTGCCTGGCAAATACAGAAGTGGATGCTCACAGTCATCTATAGAATGGAACACAGGACCCCCAATGGAGGAGCTAGAGAAAGTACCCAAGGAGCTGAAGGGGTCTGCAACCTTATAGGTGGAACAACAATATGAACTAACCAGTACCCCAGAGCTCGTGTTTCTAGCTGCATATTTAGCAGAAGATGACCTAATCAGTCATCATTGGGAAGAGAGGCCCTTAGGTCTTGCAAACTTTATATGCCCCAGTACAGGGGAACACCAATGCCAAGAAGTGGGAGTGGGTGGGTAGGGGAGCAGGGCAGGGGGAGGGTATATGGAACTTTCAGGATAGTAAATAAAGAAAATATCTAATTAAATTTTAAAAAAATTCCAGTTGCTGTGAGTAGAGAAAGGACTCTATTGTATTTGGCAGTAATAGACCAGTGGTGAATATGGTGAGGATTCTTTTAGGAAAATAACATATAGAAATCTCATTTGTGTAGCTTAATCAGAGTGAGGAATTTGGCACAGAGATTAGACTCTTTCCTGAGAAGTCACTTGATGACAAAGTGGGTTCCTCCCTTATCAAATAACACCTCAAATCAGTACAACCTGTAAATTGGTTCCAGTAGATAATCAAGATTAAAGACCAATAAGAGTTCAAGAGAAGGACACAATGAACTTAATGTAGGAGGCTCAGAGAAAAAGAACCAAAGCAAAGGAAGAGCGAATGGCTGTCAGAAAGATGGACAGGAACCCCCAGCGAGCAATGACTGCTTCTAAGCAAACACATTTAGCTAAAAAAAGGAATGATCAAAGCTTCAGAGGACCCTGTCTCAGAAGTCTGATTGTGCAACCCCAACTTGGCAATTAGTATATAAAAAAAACCACATTCACTGTCTGGAAACCACCCACGAGCACACTGACATTTATTATACGTAAGAGAATACACAACCCTGGGCTGAACCAAAATGAAGGGAAAAGAGAAAGCTATTTGCCATCATTTCAATCAAGTTTTTCCAAACAGCAGACCACAGAGACATATTGCCAAGACCAATAAATAATGTCTTCAGAAATAGTTCATTGCATGTTTAAAATATCTCTCCTTCCAACTTTGTGTACATGCAGAGACACATTCTTCTCAGGGAAGCACTCATTCCAATGGTTGCAAATGACTGCATCTCACCGTGGCGTGCAAGGTATGAAAACACTTTAAGTAAGGATTTCATGGCTGATTTTGAAATGGTATAAAAAGTAAGTAATATAGAAACATTTTTAATTGTAAGAGTATTAAGGAGGATCGATTGTCATATTGAATAAAGGCCTGAGAAATGAAACATTAAAGTTCCTTTAAAAGAAACATGTCTACAACCTGATTATAAAAGTTGAGTCAGGGCTGAAAAGATGCTTCAGACCTACAGAATAGATGCTTCAGACCTACAGAACTCTGGCTGCTTCTCCAGAGGAGCCAGAGCTGGTTCCCAGCACGATTGCTACCAACTGTCTGTAACTCCAGTTTTAAGGAAGTTGACACTCTTTTCTGGCCTTCTTGACTCCCAGTCAGGCACATGGTGTAAAGATGAACATAGAAGCAAAACACCCATATGTGTAACACAAATGTTTAAAAGAAAATGTGTGAAGGAAAGAAGTATCATAATTTAGTCACTGATAAAAGTTAATAAATAGAGTGTGTACGGTGGCTGATTATGGGATGGGCCCCTGGGTGGGGCAGTCTCTGGGTTGTCCATCCTTTCATCTTAGCTCCAAACTTTGTCTCTGCAACTTCTTTCNTGGGTATTTTATTCCCTATTTTGGGGAGGAATGAAGTATCCACGTGTCGGTCTTCCTTATTCTTGATTTTCCTGTGTTTTGGAGATTGTATCTTGGATATTCTAGGTTTCTGGGCTAATATCCACTCATCAGTGAGTGCATATCAAGTGAGTTCTTTTGTGATTGGGTTATCTCACTCAGGATGATATCCTTCAGATATATCCATTTGCCTAAGAATTTCATAAATTCATTGTTTGTAATAGCTGAGTAGTACTCCATTGTGTAAATGTACCACATTTTCTGTATCCATTCCTCTTTTGAGGGACATCTGGGTTCTTTCATACTTCTGGCTATTATAAATAGGGCAGCTATGAACATAGTGGAGCATGTGTTCTTATTACCAGTTGGACCATCTTCAGTTGGAACAAGAACTTGCTGAAAGGACACTGAGGACTCACTGAAAGGACTCTTGTGAGACTATGTCAGTGCCTGGCAAATATAGAAGTGGATACCCAAAGTCATCTATATGATAGAACACAGAGACCCCAATGGAGGAGCTAGAGAAATTACCTAAGGAACTGAAGGTGTCTGAAACCCTATAGGTGTAACAACAATATGAACTAATCAGTACGCCAGAGCTCATGTCTCTAGCTGCATATGTAGCAGAAGATGGTCTAGTCAGCCATTGTTGGGAAGAGAGGCCCCTTGGTCTTGCAAATTTTATATGCCCCATACAGGGGAATGCCAGACCCAAGAAGTAGGAGTGGGTGGGCAGGGGAGCAGGGATGGGGGGGGGGTTTAGGGGTCATTCGGGATAGCATTTGAAATGTAAATGAAGAAAAATATTTAATAAAATAATTTTACAATGTTAATAAATAATAAATGCCTATCTCCTGCCATTCAGAAAACAAGTGATAAAAAAAAATACTGCCAAGTAGGAAGGCAGAAGAGGGTCTTCATATATTGCTGGTTAGAAATTTAACGTAATCCAGTCACCTTGGAAATCACCATGGACCTTTCTCTAAAAACTCAAAAGAGATCTACCATAGGAATTTGTTCTACTACTCCTGGACATTTATCCAAAGGATGTTGCATCAACACAGCAGTCATTTGTGCATCAGTGTATACTGCAGCACTTTAGATAACTGTATTATGTTCCAACCTAGGTGTCTATCAACCCTAAAGTACCCCCCATCATGATGTCATGTCATTTGTAGGAAACTGTATACAGCTAGAGATAATTAAATTAAGCCAGCCTCAGAACAGATAGCATGTTTTCTCTGATTTGTGGTTTTCATATTTTTATATAAATATATAAAGTCTTATAAAGTCTTATCTATGTATTTGATATGAATATAGAAGTAAAACCCTTGAGTTGAGAAAGGGACCAGTTGACTGAAAGGTGGACAAGAAAAGGATGATGGTTGAGAGCCTATGAGAGGGTGATTGATGTAAAACATTTGCCTGGATGGGCCCTTTAAAAGTAATGTCATAAAAATGTCCTTGACTAGTTGTTTAACACTGTGCCACTTCTACTGTGTGCCAGTGTTGCTTTAGCTAGGCTCCTCGCATCACCAGCGGCCTTTGTGTGTTCATAAATGTTCTTTATGATGAAAGATTACACAATACAGTGTGTTGGCTCTCCAGCAGTTCTGTAACTTACCACTGTCCACTTACCACTGGAACCAACAGTGACCTGTTTTCCCACTACTCTGACAGCTGGTGTATGGTATCTGGATCCAATGTAAACTCTCAGGCATTACTTTGGTACCATGTGAATCAGCTTGCTGCTATGCTTCCTGCCGTGATGATCATGGACTCTCATCAAATGGAACCCCAAACACCCATATTAAGCGGTTTCTTTTATATGTTACCTTGGTCATGGTGTCTTTTTCCTGGCTGGAGAAAAAGTAACTAACACATACTACCGGGAAAATTGGTTCAGGGCTCCCCTCGTAGTCTCCCTGAAACTTAATGTGTTTATTGAAAACCTGTATCCAAACAAACCCACATTCTGAGATGCTATGAGTGAGGAATTCAACAAATAAATTGAAGATAGGAGAAATAATACAACTCTTAATACATCAGTATTTATTACTGATATCAATGCTATCACAAAAATAGAACAACATCATTGTTTCCTCATGGTGGCTATAGATCAGAAGCCTCTAATTATCTCAGTTTCTTTAAGACCACAGCTAATATTTTGCTAAGGGTTGAGGTCTCTTTTTAAGTACTTGATAAGGAAAGGATGTGGTCTGATCTCACGTATTTGTTGGCAGAATTCATTTCTCTGTAGTTTCTTGGACTGAGGACTTCATTTTCCTGCTGCCTGCCTGTGGCTATTTCAATACCTTGCTACATGGGTCTCACCAACACAATCAACTTGTATTATCAAAATCAGTGAGAGAGAATGTCCCTTGGTGAGAGCGATGCTTCACATGTCAATCAGTAAACAAGGGCATCACTTCTCATTACCTTTGCCGCAGTGAATAGGTAGAAATAGACTCAATAGGAAGACTATAATGAGTATTAGGAGGGGAGGATGCTGGGTTCAACTTAGATTCATTCTATGACAGCCTTCCCTTGCAGAGCTACAGTGATTTAAAGATATTAAAAGCTCACAGAACACCATAGGGGGATAGCCTATTAGGCAATTAAGATAAAGTATGTCTCTCATCTCAGCATCTAAGATGGTCTACAATTTGCTTCCCACCCAGTTTTCTAAGTAATATCCTTATCTACACTATGATTACCATATAACTCAGAGCTTTGTACAGCTTACTCTGAGGTCTGAGGATTCCATCTGAAACTTTACTCGTTCTCCTTTCCAAATTCTTTGTATTCTTAAATTTCATAAGCTCAGAGACTGTTTTCTTGAAGTCCTCCAGCTGGGGTGATATATCTCCTTAGTCTTTTATTCAACTGTTAATTCTTTGGGGGGAAATGATAAGATGTTTGCCATGAAATTTATAGCAAGGCAGGAATCCAACTTTGTCCTTCTCTTGAAATTTACATTTTAGAGGAGGAGACCAGCATTACGAAGAGTCAATTAAGGAGCTGTACCAGAGCAATGGACTGTGCAGAAATATAACAGTGTGCTCTTAGATCGAAAGGAATAATTTAGTTTTGTTTGGTAGAATCAGAAAAAAATAAAAGAAGAAAAAAAGTGGCAATAATTTCAAGTGAATAATAGACTGAATTAGTAAGCAAATGACGTTCATAGAAAAGAAGAAAAGCTGACCTACTCAAAAAGTAATACATGTTTATCCATGGGAGTATTGCATCAGGACCCAAAGACTAAAAATCTTAAAGGCTGCTCAGAGCCACCTCCAGATCTGTTTAATGCTATTGTCAACACTCTGTGAAAGACATTAAAAAGCAAGTGACCCTATGGAATTTAAGTTTTCAAAAAGACTTATGTTATTCTCTGAATTGATAGAAGATACATAAAGATGTAGGGACATCAATTATCATTAAGCTTTCAGTGGATAACTGGAAATTAGTTCATGAGAATACCATTGTCCATAACCAGAGCTGAAAACTCCAGCCCCAAATCCCGCTCTGATCTATTCACAGGACACATAAGCCAAAAACTGTTCCCACATTTTTAGAGGTTGTAAAAATGGAACAAAGGGTTAGCAAGATTGTATATAACCACAACACCACATCTAAAATATTTGCTATCTAGACTTTTGTGAGAAAACTTACTTTGTGGTAGCCATATAGCAGTAATCCTTTGTGTGGTTTCCATTATATTTCTCAAGAAATGCGGTTGCATCCTGTAAGTTTCTGAGTATCTCGTCAACAGTGCACTTTTCTCATCAAGCACACGTCTGATGCTCGTGCCTGAGAACCATGACTGACGAGCACATATCATCTGATATGTTTGTGGGATAGTCAAGTGAGGATGTTAAACAGAGCCAGCTCTATGAGCCTGGAGCACAGAGGAGAGGTCCTGGATGCAAAGCAAACCTGGGAATTGCTGAGCTGGAAATGTTACCCAATATTAACTCTACAGGAAGAGGTAAAACTGTTTGGGAGTCTGCTGGAAAGTGAGGGGATCATACAGAGCATGGAAAAGACATGATATGAAAAGTTGGACTAAAAGCGACCTTTGATTTTTCAGTCCTTCTATGGTCATGTAGCAAATTACACATGCAATTTAATTACACAGTGCAATTTATAGTAGTTCTTCCTTACAGAAGAAGGCTAGAAATAGTGTCAATGATTAGATTCAAATAAATCGATTTGTGCATATGTGTGGAAACTTGCAAATCTCAAAGGATACAAGCATGGTGTAGCTTCTTCTTGTGCCTCTTGTGCCCCCAGCTGTTGGCATGATGTTTTATGTGTAGTAGGCGCTCAATACATCTTTCCATTTAAAATCAAGACCAGTATTTCAAATCTCTCCCTAAATAAAAATGTAGGTTTCTTTTCTTTTTTTATTTTATTTTATTTTAAAAAAACAGACTAAGTTTAAAGTAGTCTTAACATATTGCTTTCCATATTTGGAGATTTAGGCTGTCTTTTGGTCTATTTACAGGATGTTTAACAAAAATTATCATTTTTTTTATACAAATATTTTCTAGAGTACAGAACAGGTGATTATTTGACTGTCTCCTTTTGTAGAGTCTCTTTGGAGAGATTATTTAAAAAAGTCAATCCTGTACATTTAAAACCAGATACTGTGTTTTCATAATAACTGTCTGTCTCATTTGTGTTTGTGTTCATGTTGTCCATACGTCCCTATGTACATGCATCTGTACATGTGAGTTCAAGTGCACATGTGAACATATGTTTAGTGGAGATTACATGTCAATCTCAAATGTCTTTTTTCACTTATTTCTTTGTTTTGAGACTTTATCTCTCACTGAACCTGGACTGCGACAGGGTTAGGTTGGTATCTAGTGAGGATCTGCTTGTTTATCTTCCCAGCCCTGGACTAAAAGCCTGCACTTCTGTGCCTGGATTCTAACATTAGTGCTGTTGCTTTAGAGTGAGATTATCATGCTTGCACAGCAAGATCTTCATCCTTTGAGCCATATCCTTCTGCCCACAAGATACCAGAATGTTGACAGTGTTCTAAGATAATGCATTCTCCAATGCTGATGAATGCTTAGTAGACTTGGCCATGAATCCCTTATTTTACTTGTCTTTTAGACAGGCACACGAAACAAAGTCCATATCATTCACATGGATTTAAAATTTCCCATAAAAAAATGTCTGCACCCTCTCACTATGTCAGTTATCCGATGCAGATAATAGTATTCAGTACATTATGCCTCTGCTTGGTTAAGAAAATTATAATAAATATTACTTTATTTGAAGTCCACTGAAAACCTACTATGAGCTTTCTACTGAATATGAGCATAAACCAAAGTCCACAAAGAACTGATAGTGTGAGTGTCAGTAGAAGGTGCTCTCTTTTCACTCCTGTTTTTCATCTACTGATGCTCTTTATTAAATACATGTTTTGGTGATAAAGTAGTATATTCTTTCTTGATATGAATTTGTAAGTGGAGAAACTGTTTCAGTAAACCTGAAACTGAGAGTAATTGTAGCTCAGTATCAGAAGGTTGCCATAAACAGGGTGTTCATATCACCTGAAGTCTCCTACCTTAGGCTAGTCTTCGATTTCTGATTTTCTACATTTAAGACAGAGTGTCTCTAAGTCACTGCTTGGTGAATCCTGTCTTCTCATCCATAGGTATTGATAAACGAAGTCCATGCTTCCATTTCACTGATGCTGCCACACCCTAGGAGAAGGTTGGTAGTAACTTTTATCCTGATCCCAAGTCACATAGAGTGACTTACAGTGCTGTTCACTGACGTGTAGTATTCAGTCTCCATAGGTCTTCTACACTCTCCAATCTATCTAAAACAAGGCGCAACAGCTAATACTGTTGTTACTTCTAATTGTACAAAACTCAGAGATGAGTCATGAAATCATTTGAAATAGTAGAATTTCTGAACATAAAAATTTAAATCATTTATAGCATGTTTTAAACTATCATGTTTTTTTCAGATGGATTACACAGTGATCCTCGAACCACATGTGCTTGAGAGAAAAGTGAGGAACCCCTAGAAAGCATTGACAAACATTGGAGACAGATCGACATGAAGTATCTGAACAATGAAGGGAAATCACTGCAAACTGTTTATTTTATTTTTGTAACTATAGTATTACTCCGAGTGAAACACATATGATACAAGATTTGACTGCTTAAAATCTTTAAATGCTTTCCATTGCCATTTCTAGTCTCAATAATACAGCTCAGGATCTTGGGCGATGTCTTTAATGAGTGCTTGTGTGGCTGACTACTGTGAGAGTACCCCAGTACTGTTCTTTCCAAGTACATTGCATGTGGACATATCTCTTGAGGTCTCCACTCTGCAGAGTGCCATGATGTCATTTGGTCCATACTCCCATTTTTACTTTACATAGAACTATCCTCTTTCACAAGTTTGGTATTAATTTCACCTAGTTAATGGGTTATTTCGCTACATTTATATCTTCAATGAAGGACAGCTATTTCTGTTCAATCATGGCTCCACTGTTCTCTTTCCTTTTTTTCTTTTCTTTTTGGTTTTTCGAGACAGGGTTTCTCTGTATAGCCCTGGCTATCCTGGAACTCACTCTGTAGACCGGGCTAGCCTCCAACTCAGAAATCCACCTGCCTCTGCCTCCCAAGTGCTGGGATGAAAGGTATGCGCAATCATTGTGCGGCATCTCCACTCTTCTCAGTTGAGTGAGGTCACTCCTGACTTTCCCTTTCCTGGAATGTGAAAATTAACACTTCCTATATCCTGAGCATACTACTTAGAAGATATATGTAAAGAGTAAACAAAAGAATTAATGGATTAATCTGATTATTGTCATAAATCTGGTTAATATCCAACAAGAAATCAGCTAAAGTACTGGTTGTGTTATGAACATACTTATTTTGCTACAGTTAGGCGATACCATGGTGGTAGACGACAGGAAGGAAGCAGGGATGCCACAAGTCAGCTCTTAAAACGGACAAGCCTTGCCTCTCACACTAGGTAGTCAGGCCTAGGCCTGGCAGATGACAGCAGCTGCCTGTTTACACCTCCTCTTTCTAGAAAATGACAGATTGTTTGTTTTCTAGGCACCATTTAGCCTCTAAAACTTACTGTTTTCAGTTACCTTTGCTTATATTTACAAGGCCTCAACATTCTACCACAAACAGTAGGGCTTTCCTGACTGTGCCTATGTGTTTCAATAGTGTTCAGTAGAACGGTTTACCATATCTATGTCAAAATCTTCTAGATTCAAAGAATCATTAATTTCTTCTGGCCTTTCAGAGAGAATGCAACAATAAATAAATAAATAAATAAATAAATAAATAAATAAATAAATAAACACATGCACACAATTCCCTCTGTAATTATGCACTCAAAGATTCAAGCTGCTCTCTATCCTGAACATAGAGGTCACCTAGCGTAATTATTGGCGATCATGCTTGGCAGTGTGTATTTTAACACTTGCACCTCTGGAGATCAGCCTGCCTTTATACATTATTTCATTAATCCCTAGCCTGATTTTGTAAATGGGAATACATAGCTACATTTTTATGCTTAAGGTGTTGTTTTTCTCTCAGCTGTGGAAACTGGAGCCAAAGGAGGTTAAGCAACTGGCCAGAGGTCGCAGCCTTTGTCAACTGCTGAGTTGATGGTTTTCTTCCTACCTCTGCCTTTCCCTCTGTGAGCCACACTGCCGTCAGACATATTCCCTTCAGACTTCATTGTGTAGTATACTGACCCATAGCAGGGTTGAATTTTATTAAGCAACATAAGGTTAAGCCTTCTATAAAACAGGCCCCGGGTCAACAGGGACTGCACTACATCTTGTTGTCTACAGGGTCTTCTTCATATGAATGAACTGTCAAAATAATTTTATAATCTATTGGTCTTCCATGTTTGCAGATAACATTGTTCTGTTTACTGGTGAAGAGAGAGCACACAAATATGTCAAGGCAAAGCAATGAAAATACCAGATCCTACTGTCAGTAGAATTAATGTTTTCTCCTAACAGCATTACTACACTATCATAACACTCAGTGACTTTGATGCCAAGAACATAAATGAAAGGAAACAGATTCTGAGCTGCCTGATTGTCCTAAATCAATAGCAAACACTATTTGAATATTACACTGAACAGCCGTAATTCCAGTTTTACTTTTTAGCCCTGGGGCTGCAGCTGTTATTCTGAAGAAGAACAGTTACAAGTCAAAACAGTATTTTGAAAGGCTTTCTGTCACTTTGCTTCAAAAAGTATTTCTTGTTCTGATGAAATCTAATATAAATTGATAAATGAGTTTCTCTTCTGTAATGAAGAAGCCAAGGACAGACCTATCACAGGTGTGGGTTTATATTTATACATGTAAATATATGTATACACACACACACACACACACACTCATGTTAACCTCTTTGAGTTCCAGTTCCCATGTTGAGGGAAATTAACACTTTAATCATTAAAGCATATCAATGATGTTTTATGAAATCAAACTAGGGATTAATGTAATAATGTATGAAGGCATGCTGATCTTTAGAGGAACAAGCATTAAAACATGCACACATATATGTATATACATATATAAACACACATATACATTCATATGTATATTTGAATATACACAAAAAATATATTTAACCGAGGTAAATTTGAAAGAATAACAGACAATAAGATCATTCCAGAAGAATCTAAGGAAGTTATATAGTAGTGTTTCTTGGCTCTAGCATCTGCCAAAGATGTGGTAAAAAAATCTCAGATTGCCCCCCCCACACACATCACTGCTCTACTTGTAGAAGGACTGTTTCTCTGACTTATGGCTCTATTCATAGCTACCCCACATCTCTCAGTCTGCTCCAAGTGATCTTTGACTCTTTGAGTAATTAATTCTTTTCACTGGAATTTGCTGTCCTAGCTCTGCAATGTATTTGTTCTCGCGTCTAGAATTCCTGGAGAGAAATAGAAAATAAGACATTGTCCCAATGGTGAACACCACTCTTCAAAAATAAATATCTCCTGGGTTTCTTTTTTAACTCATAAAAGTCTGGCAATGTTGCACATGGCCAGAGTTTAAGATCCAGTTTCTGAGAGTTTGTTTTCCAAGAAACAAAAGTAAAGGCAGAGAGAGAGAAAAATCCAAGCAGAGCAGACTCCAAGACCCAAGAATGAGACCACCTCTTATTTTTCCAAGTGATCTCAAATGTTTTATAGAAACATACACTTTTAGAATTTGAGTACTCAAAACCAATTTTATGTACATTGTAATGGGCTCTTGAAATATGAAGTTTTTAATGGAAGAGACATCAAATTCTTGTTAAACTTGACTCATAGAGTACCTTAATATTTTCTAGGAATGACAGAAAGGGAACATGAAAATAGAATGATTAGAAATCTTTTATTTTTGGTATCAGTTGACCTTTTTCATATCAATAGTCCCTTGATATGTTTCTGATTCATTCATGCTGTTTCCTGTAATTAATTATAATTTATGGGAGCCTTGAAATTGCTCTTAAGTCAGGTTTGTCTTTGCTTTGTATTCTGTCTTTTGACAACCTATTGGTGATAACGTCACATAGTTTCACTTGAGTGAATGGAAATCACTTCCAGATGAAGGGCAGCCAGACTTCCATCCAAACTTTACTGCCCATTATAATGGTTGTGGACTTGTCTAAGTTTCATCCACTCCACTCTGGGTCTCTTTCTTTTAGTTGATACCATGAGGATAAGACCTGCAGACTTGAAGGCAGCTAGGGTAAGTAAAGACTTAGTCATGCTTAAGATTCTGTGGGCATTAGAAACTGACATATTCTATTTGCAGCATTATCATAAAGATTTAGGCTTTCTCTTTCTAATTAACTTTCCCATTTTCCACTTTTTTCAGTCATTTTTAGGAAGATGAATGTCTGTAGTAAGAAGAATATGAGTTGGGCGTGCAGACAACCATCTCTGCTCTGGCCCTAGTCTTCTTGTTTTATGAATAATTACTTGGGAATATCACTCACCACTTCAGGTTTTAATTTCCTTCTTTATAAAAACAAAGGAGATAAATCACAGGCATATATTTAAGCCATTGAGATCAACCTATGAATTAAATACGAAATAAAAGACCAACAGAATCAGTAGTCAAATCATTATTTTGTTGAGAAATCACATTCTAAAACCAGAATGCGCAGAATAAAAAAAGGTTTTCTTTTATTTCACAAAGAACAAGGGAAGTCATAATCTTTAAAAGGAGAAGTCTGCTTGATTAAATAAATGTAACCTTAGGTAAAAGTCAGGTGACAGAACAGATAAATGGAAAATTTTCACATCAGTTCCAGCTGACTGCTCAAGATGGTTGGTGCCTAGATGTGACCTGAGTTAGGAGACCACCTTGAAGGAAGGAACAGTGACATTGTGAAGACAGACTGGCCAATCTCAACATTCTCAGCCACCTTACAAGTCTAAGAGTATGGGAAGCAATGATAACAGTGAAAGTTTTGGGGAAAGCAGCCAGTCTAGTTTCCTACTTCCTGTACATACCCTCTTCAAAATATGGAGGACCCAGTATTTAACTGAAGCACTTTGAGTCTGCGATATGTGCCCTGGAGCTAGGGAAACACAGCAATTGTAGTTGCCTAAATCAATAAAAGAGAAGTAGAGCAAGAGGGATCTGTTCTCTGCAACAATATTCTTTCCCTTGGAGGGAAATGACATATTCAGGTTCCCACAGATGCTGGAATGAGAAGGTACATCTGAGAAAGGGAGAGAGACCATCAGGAGACCATTGATGACACCCTGTCTAGGCTTCTACCTGTGACTGAATGACTTAGAGAAAAGTGAGATTGTGGGTTAAGAAGAAACCAGTAGAAGCAGCAGGGGGCAATGCCTCCTTCTTGTCAAGAGATACACAGGTAAAAATCAGTGAAGGGTGGAATCATCTCACATGCTCTGTGATGAGTCTCCATCAGAGAAGATGAGTCCAGCATCAGCCTGGGCCAGAGAAGTGAACCCATTCATTCATCACAGCAGACTGAACTGGAGAAGGATTTTTTTTTTCTTTAATTAAAATTAATTTTAAAACTTTTTTATTTTATTATGAGTATGAGTGGTTTGCATGTGCCTATGTCTGTACATCACAAGCATGCAGTACCTGTGGAGGAGAGAAAGGGGCATCTGATATCCTAGAAGTGGGGTTATAGATCACTGTGAGCTGAGCTGCCATTTGGCTAGGAATCAAACCTGGGTCCTTGGGAAGAACAGTCAGGCATCAACACCATTGATCCAACTCTTCTGCTCCCAAAATTCTTTATTGTTTCTTTCATTTCTATAGGAGCTTGAAAATTTCAGAAAATCAAAGTGTAGGGAAAGGGGTAAAAGAGTGGGACTGGAAGAGAGAAGTAAAAGGTCAAACTGATTCTACTTCTGTGGTCTTGGTGCCTACTGTTAGGTAAGAAGAGGGGGGCATATATTTGTGGAAAGAGTAAAGTTTTTATCGTATCTCTAGGCAACAAGAACTATGGAACATGGATTGTTTTCATTTAGGGTAAGCTAAAAATATTGTGTGACTCAGCCTAAGTTTCATGGGGGAAGAAAACAAGGTCTCTGAAAAAAACAAAGAAAAGAAAAGGCAAGAATTGAAATCAAGTCCAACAACTCATCTTTCAAGTCTCAGACGCTCACAGTGTGCCCTCATCCTGTGACGAAGTTGCCTCACAGATTACATAAGGGTTCTACTTTGTATTTTACACTGAAGAGCCTTGTATTTGGATATTGGGAAATAGAACACTTGATAATACCTATTTTTAAAATCATAGGTAAAAAGAGATATAAAATATTCACTCATAAATTTTAATTCCTCTTTTGAGCCTAAGATCATTCAGATATTTTTATTAGATGGTAACACTGTGACAATAACAATGTACAAATACCTTCTATTGAGAGATATATCAATTTGTTATTTTTATCAACATATAAGTAACTGTAAAATCCAGCTACACTAATAGGAAACATTTCATAAGACTCACTTTGGTATTTAATTTGCATGATCTCTTAAAATTGTAAGTATTGTCAGAGGCAAAATTTTGAATTTTTATGACAGGAGAGAGAATAGTTTGGGATAAGAATGTTTATTCTCATAGGTCTGGAGTTATATTAGGATTCAGAATTGCAAAGATTGCCAACCATAATTGAATGGCTACTATGTTCCATGAAGTATATTAAAGGCTTTATGTATAAAACTTGAAGTAATCATCTGAAGGTACTTAGAGAATAGTTATTATTATAATACTAATTAATAAATTATTTCAGTAAACTGCTGTTACATTTGTTAAAGGGCAGCATTAGAATCTAAAAACCAGGGTTCAATCTGTCCCAATGACCATGGTCTTTCAATTATACCACAAGGAAATTTGTGAATATTTCTTTATTTCTGAGGATTAAATTGAATATGTTGATAAAGTCTGAAAACATCTGATACTTTCCCCTTCATTCATTGAATGTGTACTTATTACATGATAAGTAAATGCTAAATGTGGTGAGCAAGCTAGAAATTATCTCTGCCCATTGGTTTGTACAATCTGGTGCAGAAGACATTGAAGTAGACACCAGCAGTTAGAAATAGTCAGCACCCCCATGAGTGGTACTGGCGATGCTATGGGAGTGGCCAGCTAGGTTCTATAGCTTGGTCTGGATCTTGTGAGCATTGTGGTAAATGTCATTTTCTATTGGTACTTCACATCACACAACAGCATGGGGTACATGTTGAACCTGGATCTTCATCCTATAAAGTTGAGAGAAACAGAAACAGAATTAACTGAAATAGGAAGCAGTCTCACCCAGATGGCTTCTGGAACTAGAAGGGAAACAGTTATAACAGAGTTTCAGCTCTAGTGTTGGACCACTAAGGAAGTTCTCAGTGGCAGGCAGATGAAATGTGTTTTGTAGAGTATTCTATGCCCAGTCTGCTTTTCTGAATGTTCCTGGCGAAGTTCTTTCCCTAGGATCTAAATGACCTGTGCAGCTTCTCAAATACCAGACACAGGAGGCAGTAAGGCATACCTGTGTGAGGGCTTCAAGAGGCTGCTAACATCCTGACCAGGATTCTACCTGTGATTGATGACTTGGAGAAGTGAGATTGTGGGCAAGAAAAATCCACTATGAGGCGAAGGAAGTGCTGCCTCCCTCCTCCCCATCAAGACAAATACAGGAAGTGTCTGTGAGGGATGTGGCCAGCTCACATGTTCTGACTTAGTTCTTCATCAAAGGAGAGCAAACCATGATACTGGTTCAGAAAAGTGGATGCTTTATCATGGCAGATTTAACTGAAGAGATTTTCTGGGTTATAGTTTGTTTGTTTGTTTGTTTGTTTGTTTGGCTGGCTGGTTGGTTTTTCAATTTCAATTAAAAAAATTTACCTTCAAAACTGAGTATATTAATTTTATCTTATAGGTGTGCATGTTTTACCTATAATTAAGTCTGTTCATTAAATAACACAGCACCCAACAGTCCCATTAGGCAATGTACTCACAATCAGTGGGATATCAATCATTTATATTTACTTACTTAGCATTTTTGTGTTTCTTCTCTGATTTATAGGAAACTGTTTCTGTAAGTCTTTTATGGTCTTCTTCCTTTAAACACATAGCAATAAGAAGAATGCAAACCAAGAATTGTTCCCTCCTTCAGTGCCTAAAGACTTCTATGGAATTAGAGTCCATTTTGTACCCTTGTAACATCATCACAGACTGATGAATTACAGTAAAAAGAATTGTATTCACCTCACAGTTTGGGAGTCTAGGAACATTTATAACCAAGCAGCTATATGTTATGATGGGGGTACTATTCCTATATGCATATACACGCACAAGCACGCACACAAACACACACACACACACACACAGAGAGAGAGAGAGAGAGAGAGAGAGAGACAGAGAGACAGAGACAGAGACAGAGACAGAGACAGAGACAGAGACAGAGAGAGTCACATTAAGGTAGACTGAGGGACAAATATGTTTTTGTTGCAATCTCTCTCCTGTAAGAAGACATCAGTCTAATTCAATCTTTAGGGCTCTGCCTTCATGACCTACCCAACCTTAAAGCTGATATCTCTCAATACTGTTTGTTGTCTTCACATTAAGTTCCCAGGTCTGGAACACTACAGAAAACACATTGATAGGTTTGTGTATGTTTTGTTTGATTTTTCAGGTGTGCAAAGCATACTGCCGGACACACGGAGATGACTCTTCACTTGGCTCCCTTTCTTTTCTCCTCTGTTCTCTGTCTCCTCTGTCTTTCCTGTATTCAACCTTCCCTCTTTCCTCACCTCTTTTTCTCAAGCACAAGGTATAATTCCTTTTTTTTTTTTTTTTTTTTTTTTGCTGGTTTCCAGTCATATTCTTCTATTTATTTTTATTTTTTTTTTGCAGGAAAAACTCTCGGAGGCCCCCTTGCACTGCTTCCACGTCATGGGGCTCTCAGAGGAAAGTGTATTTGTGTTTCAATTTTCTTTATTTATTAATAAAGATTGTCATGGTCCTGCTTCAAATAACCTTGGGGCTTCTAGTAACGGCATTTTTTGCAGAAGCCTTTCAACAGAAGCAAGGATATTTTGTTTTGTTTTATCAATGAACAAGAGAAAAATAACATGCATAGAAATTAACTTCCTGTATTAAGACTGAATTATCTTCAGTGCAGAGTTGGTATTTGGAAAAATTCAAGGGAAATTATTCAGTATTGCTTTACTGAGCTCCAACAAGAGAACTTTAATCTAAAAAAAAAAAAAAGATAGCCAAGTATTTGGTATTTTTTTTTCTATATATGGTGTCCAAAGAACATGTTTTAATAGTCGCTGTGTAGATGTGTAGTTTCAATTGTATTACACAGATTAAATCTAAAATTTTTTTGAGGGGGGAGGAAATATCTAGAAAGTCATTGCATAGCTTCCAGAGGCTAAATATTCTTTTTAATATTTGTGAGCTGAAACCAACACTTTATGCTTATTTTGGTGTTTACTGAAACAGTACTTAATGTATTTCTATTGTCAATCAGATATTTGGGGCACAATTTAGGAATGTTTTCCTTCAAAATGTATGCCATGAACAATTTAAAAAGTCACAAGGAAGTGTACAAAATTACTTTCTCCCAAAAGAGCTGCAAAACATTAGTCTTTGAGACATTGGGTTGACGGAAACATTTGCATTTAGCAGGCTGCTTTATCTATGGACTTGGAACCTCAACCTCTCACCCAGCTCTGAGTCTATTTTAAACCTCTTTAAGATTTGTAACACAAAAGTAAGAGGAGCGTGCTGAGCAGCAAATGAACCCCACTAGTGAGCCCCTGTATCCTTTTACTGCTGAACTGTTTTCATTGTATTTGATATAAAGATACATTTGCAAAGGGAATAACAAAACACATTTTGAAGTAACTAGTTAAAGCAATGGCAAACATTTGTAAAGGAGTGGAAGGGAAGAGGCAGTTGATTTCTATTTTGTTTAGGGTCTCCTACAGGTCTTGTGGAACACATACTCCATTTTCATATATTTTAATACAATCTGTGTAGGAAATTTAAGTAATGATTGTCGAAAGAATTGGATCTACAGGAGCAAAACGAAATGTCGCTTTAACATTAACCTCTCAGTGACAGATGAGGGACCGGAAACAAAGAACACTTTCTCCAAGTTAAAAGGCAAGAGACATCTGTGCCCTAGCTGATGACGTGAAAGAAATAGCTGAGAGCTGTGGCCTTGAAACAGGGTTTAGAATTGCTCTAGGAGTCTGAGATTAAATACCAAACATTTATTTTACTTAGAAATGCATCATAAATGAGGAGATTTAAGGGTCAGGCTGTCCTGTCCTTGAGTGTTGTTGCTTTAAAAAAAAAAATAACAATAACGTTACAACTGAAATCTCACCGGGTTCCTACTCATATCTTCTCTTCTGTGGAGATGGCACCAAATCCAGCATCTACTCCTAAATAACTTGGCTTTGGTTCACAGTAAAGGAAGCATCTTGGGTCTTACTTGTATCCTGGACTCCTGTTTCATATCCCTTTTAAAGACACATGTAGCATACTTTCAGAAAATAGCTTATTCTGCCAGCAAGAGGATAATTGCAGCTTCAAGCACAATTTCAGACTTCCAGGCTGAACTCCTGTAGCATCTCCTTCAGACACATCCTTAAAAAAAAAAAAAAAAAAAAAAAAATCAGCTTTTCCCCCCATGAGTGGTACTCTGCTATAAATTATTTCTATAATTTATGTCTGTTTTCTTCTGCATTGTGTGACACATAAAATAATACAAAAAATTTAAGTTCTGAGTAAACAGCACAATGTCTGCCACCTGACCGCTTGAGTCAGTGTGTAATAATTGGACTGAATATATTGATAGGCCATTATGAGACTTGTTAAAGTTTATGTCAGGTCCACACGATAATTACTGAAGGCCTAATTCAGACCAGCTTTCTCCCACAAAATCAAATAAAGGAGGTACTGGACACACCATGCATCAGAGGGATTAGCCAATTCTCTTTGCACAGCAGTGACCTTTGTATCTCTCCATTAACGAGTGGGAAAGATTTAACGGCACTTTGGGCACTCTCGTATTTTCTGGCCATGATTTAAAACATGTCAAAATGAATTCTGCAACGTCTCGGTCTCTTTTTAACTCACCTGTTCCCCACTTCCTCCCTTCCTTCTTCCCCCTTGTTCTCTTTTTTTTTTCTACCTTCCATTTCTCCTTCACTCCTCCCCTCCCTACTTCCCTTCTAATTTATCTTTCTTTTCCTTTGGTCTTTCTGTCATGTATGTGCTTATGTGCATGTGTGTGTGTGTGTGTGTGTGTGTGTGTGTGTGATTATCCTGGAAAATTTTGCAGGAGTCTTGGAACTGCACACCCTTTGGAAGTTATTTATGATAACTGTACTGCTTATCAACTAGTAACTGAACATGTACATTTCTACTGCCTTGGAGGTCATCCTGTGTCTAGTATTTTGTGATTTAATTGCATAGTGGATGTCGGTTTTAATCTGTTAGAGGAAAGGCAGATGCAGACTTGATGAGGTAATCTTTTACCCTCCACATCAGATTTCACTTAAGTAGTAGTCAACATGTAGCTTTAATTGGCAGTCAAGTAAGAACTCTGTTGACTGTAGATAAATGCATGTTATCTAATTGTATAATTATTATAACTTCATGCAAAATTCAAGGTATGGGTGCACTTCCTAAAGATGGAATATGAGTATAAATCAATGACTTAGTTTTTTTTTTTAAATTGAAAAGTTCATATATTCAATGATCTTTATGGGTCAGTTAATTATTAGATTTCAAAGTTAATTAGGCTAATGGACATATAAGCAGTATAACTGATATGTATCCAGTTGTTTTAATATTTCATAAATGCAGCTGCCTTTTAGTCTTTTTCAATGATACAAACAATTAAAAAACATATGCATTAAATTGAGGGGTTTGGTAAAGATCTTTTCTCAATCTGTTGGTTGCCTTTTTGTCCTCTTGACAGTGTCCTTTGCCTTACAGAAGCTTTGCAACTTTATGAGGTCCAATTGTTGATCTTAGAGCATAAGCCATTAGTGTTCTGTTCAGGAAATCTCCCCACTTTCTCTTCTGTTAGTTTCAGTGTATCTGGTTTTATGTGGAGGTCCTTGATCTACTTGGACTTGAGCTTTGTGCAAGGAGATAAGAATGGATAGATTTGCATCCTTTTACATGCTGACCTTCAGTTGAACTAGCACCATTTGTTGAAAGTGCTGCCTTTTTTCCATTGGATAGTTTTAGCTCCTTTGACAAGTAGAAGTTAGATTCCAGAGAAGGAAACAACCCTACTAAAAATGGGGTACAGAGATAAACAAAGAATTCTCAACTGAGAAATACCGAATGACTAAAAAGCACCTCAAGAAGTAATCAGCATCCTTAGTCATCAGGGACATGCAAATCAAATTCCCTAAGATTCCACCTCATACCAGTCAGAATGGCTAAGGTCAAAAGCTCAGGTGACAGCAGATGCTGGTGAGGATTTGAAGAAAGAGGAACACTCCCCCATTGCTGGTGGGACTGGTACAAACACTTTGAAAATCAGTTTGGTGGTTCCTCAGAAAATTGGACATAGTTCTACCTGAGGACCCAGCTATACCACTCCTGGGTATATACCCAAATGGTGTTCCAACTTATTACAAGGAAACATGCTCCACTATGTTCATAGCAGCCTTATTTATAATAGAAGCTAGAAAGAACCCAGATGTCCTTCAACAGAGGAATGGATACAGAAAATGTGGTACATTTCCACAATGGAGTACTACTTAGCAATTAAAAACAACAACTTTATGAAATTCTTAGGCAAATGGATGGAATTAGAAAATATCCTGAGTGAGGTAACCCAATCACAATAGAACACACATTCATTGATAAGTGGATATTAGCCCAAAAGCTCAGAATACCCAAGATACAATTCACAGACCTCAAGAAGCAGGAAGACCAAAGTGTGGATGTTTCAGTCCTTCTTAGAAGGGGGAACAAAATACTCAAGGGAGGAAATATGGAAACAAAGGTTGTATCAGGGATTGAAGGAAATGCCACCCGGAGATGGCCCCATCTGGGGATCCATCCCATATACAGACACTAAACACAGACACTATTGTGGATACCTGCCGCAGCCCCCTGAACTCCAACTGGCAGAGAAGGGGAAAAGAAAAAAACGACACAAACACCAAGGAAGGTTCCAAACAGATTTCTTCTTTATCTCTCTGAACAGCTTTTTCCTCTCCCTCTCACAAACAGCTTTTTCTCTAACCCTCTCCTGCCTCCAACTAACTCCAACTGAACTCTTCTCCAACTCCTCTCCAACTGAACTGTTTACAGCTTTTTCCCCACAGCATTCTCCTCCCCCCCCCCCCCCGTCACATCCTCTTTTTCTCAGTCTTCTGAGCTCCTTCAAAACAACATTCTCCTTCCCGCCCAGAGTGCAACCTATTTTCATCAGTCCTGACCTAATCCCTCCCCCTCTCTCCTGGATCCTTTCAGAGTTCAGCCAGGGTGCACAGTGATAGTCCAGTGACTCAACAGGCAGGCAGTACAGGGTTGTCCGCACAGGCTCAGCAGGCTCAGGTTCTTGCAGCCAGGGAACACAGGGCTTGGCACACTCACTCCCCACAGATACCAAGAAGTACTTGCTGACAGGAGCCTGTTATAATTGTGTCCTGAGAGGCTCTGCCAGAGCCTGACAAATGCAGAGGCAGATGCTCACAGCCAACCATTGGACTGAGCTTGGGGTCCCCAATGGACACGTTGGAGAAAGGAATGGAGGAGCTGAAAGGGTTTGCAACCCATAGAAAGGACAACAATATCAACCAGAACCCCCAGAGCTCCCAGGGACTAAGGCACCAACCAAAGAGCACACATGGAGGGACCCATGACTCCAGCCACATATGTGGCAGAGGATGGCCTTGTTGAACATCAATGGGAGGAGAGGCCCTTGGTCCTAGGAAGGCTTAATGCCAGGGTGGGGAGGCAGAAATGGGGGTGAGCACCCTCATAGAAGCAGGGGGAGGAAGGATAGGATAAGGGTTTTCTGGAGGGAAACCAGGAAAAGGGGATAACATTGAAAATGTAAATAAATAAATGTCCAATAAACAAGCAAAAAAATTTTGAGGGCTTTTATTTCTCCTTCTGTCTTCATGTAAACTTGTTAAATGTGTCTATAACAAAAGATATTTTCAAAACACATATATATTCATACTTTCAATTAAAGTGAAAATAAAAATTTTAATTTCTTAAATTTTGTCTTTGTGGAGTAATGGAAAACTTCAAAGAATTATGATGGTATGTGTGTCTGTCTTCTATCCACAATCATTTGACCTACAGTTGTTCAATTTTGTGAAACAATTGATTAAAATGGCAGTTTCAATTTTGAATTTAGGCCAGGGTAATGCTGTATGATGTTCTGTGGCAAGGTAGAGTAGCATCACCAAGCCATAGCTGCCAGCAGCACCCGACCAGTAGTATAAGTACCCAGCATAGCCTGCTGCCCTATGTTAGTTGGCTATGACGTTCAGCAGCTAGGCATACAAAGGCATTGTGGGACACATTTTCAGAATGGAGCCAACTCATCTAAGACTTAGCCTCGTTGCTAGCTGAAGAGCATTGGACCTGAATTTCTAACTCCAGGGAAAGTCTTGTCTGTTAGATCATCCATTGACCCCAGCCTCCTAATTTGGAGGAACTTGGTCCCTTTCAGAAAAGTTGGTTGCATCCCTTGTCTTCTCTGTAAGTTTTAAAGTTCCCTTTCCTGCTGCCAGTGTCTACCACCTTCCATCTTCTCACTGGTCCAACTCTGTTACCCAGACTTGGAATCTAAACTGAATACTTTTACATGACAGCCATTCAAACGCTCGCAGCCAGGCGCCATGTTCTTTCTGCCTTTGGTTTTTCAAACTAAATAAGGTCAGCAGATGAGCCTGTGCAGAAGACCCAGCACCCTATTCTGCCTTCACTTTTATCTGCCCAAACATCAGCTCTCCTTTATTTTACAAATCAAGGTGGAAAGCAGGTTTACAGGAAATCACCTGAGTGCTGACTCATTCCTTGTTCACAGCCACTCACATGAGAACAGAATTAACATCAAATATAATTAGCCCCAGAACTATCCACAACAACTGCCCTCCTCCTGGTAACTCCTCCCATAACTCCCCTTCTCTTCTGAGTAGGTAGGGGAACCCTGGGGTGTCAGCCACCCTGGCACACCAAGTCTCTATGAAGCTAGGCACATCTGCTCCCACAGAGACCAGACAAGCAACCCAGCTAGAAGAACTTTTATGGGTATAAACAGTCTGTGAAAGAAAGACTGCACTGAAAGTCTGGCATGCTATGTCTATATCTTCATTCAATTCTCTAAATTACTCATAAAATTACTAATTGCAGCAAATTATTAATAAAAATTTAAGTTGTGTTCATAAATATTTTCATTAACCTGGCAAGAATTTCACATATAGTATCATAGGTGAGGTGAAACTTAACGAAATTTTTACAAAAGGATAAATGGCCCAACTCCTTTGAAATGTGTCATCCCATAGTAATCTCCATAACATGCTGTGGAAAGAGGTACTGTCATATCTGTTTTACAAATACAAACGTAAGACCTAGAGGCTTGTCAGAAACTGTATGGTAATAAAGTGATATATCTACTACTAACTGATATTTATAGAATACAAGTTACAAAATTCAATGAACCAATGAGCTATCAGTAAAACTGCTAATAAGCTATGACATGTTAATAAATAAAAATGAAGAAGCAGACATGTTTTACAGTTAGCCCAAAGAGGTAGTTTGTGTATTTTTTCTGATAATTAAAACAAAACAAAACAAAACAAAACAACAAATGGCAAAAACCAAAACAAACGAACATGCTTGAGCATAAAGGTGATGCTAGAGAGGGGACTCAACAATCCTTGTCCAGCATACAAGAAGGCCTGACTTTAGTCCCAGCATCTCATAAACCAAACCTGCATGTCAAGATGCCTGTAATCCCAGAACTTGGGAGGTGCAGGCAGGAAGGTTACATGATCAGGGGTATTTTAATTACATTGCAAGTTAGAGTCCAGCCTGGGCTACATAAATCCCTGACCCAAATTCTTCCTTCATTGTGCGTTGATCTCTAGTACTGGCTGAAGCTGAAATATGAACAATTCAAAAGGGAAAGATTTAGTAAATACTCCCATAATACTTTCTTTTGTTGATTTAAAATTGAAAATATGTATAAGATGATTTTACTTTTCAACTTAAAAGACATTAGAAGGTCTTGGAGGCCATGCTTAGAATTTAGAATTTGTCAAAAAAAAATTGAGATGGAAAATAATTGATATACAGAAGTTTTATGAACAAGGGAAGAAATCATGAATAGACTTTGAACAAATTAAAGTTATTTGTCAGAAGTAGACAGACAAAGCAAAAATTCTCCTACAGCAGGCCCAAGACCTAAAGATAAACTGAAGTCATAAAACATCATAAAATACCTTTTAGAAATTTTAGTAAACTATACATGCAAATGCAGTGGCCTCTCCAGAAGAAATAAAATTAAGGGTAATAATATGACACATGCATATAGAGAAGGAGGACTGACAAGGGAGGGAGCTGTGGGAGACACTGAAAGCATCTAAAACAACCACGTAACATCTCAGATAACCCTGAAAAGGGTGTTTTAAAATACTACTCAATATTGTCTAGCAGTAGAAAATAAAATGTGATAAAGATATCTATTTGTCTTGAACGTTTATCATGATTTTTCTCAAATATGTTTTTGATTCAGTTTATTGTTGGCTGGGCACGTAGAGGGCAAAAGGAAAGGAACACATATGTATATTATTTTACGATCCACTAATGGAGAAGAGAGGGAGATTAATTAAGTAGATATATGCCACCGGAATCAAAATGTATGATTTTTTTTTTTATTTCGCAGTGTTTTTATACAAAGGACTCTGGTGCTGTTTTTATGTTGAAAGGAAAGTGCCAGCGGCAAAATACGATAAACTGACAAAGTAAAAGGATATTTGACCAGTTTGGTTGGAAGAACAGGCCACACGAGACCTAGAAAGCAGAAAGGCAATCCAAGGAGAGACTGTTCTTGTGGATGTGCTGTAGGTGGATTGTCCTGCCATGCACACCGGTGCACATCAGGACTCTTTAAGGTTTCTGTCAATTGGCTTAAGTAATCCCGCTGTCCATACTTTCCGCGTGCAGACCAGATGCCTAACCCCCCGGGCTGCACCTAAGGGAGTCACTGATGACTGATCCTTGCTTGGATCCTGAGTGAGTCACAGGAAGCTTCAGTGTGAATGATGATAGGTGTTCCTTTCCATATGGAGCAAGCCACTGCAGGCGCAGATATCGACACTTCCAATACAGCCCAGAACAATGCTAGTATTTTATTATAATGAAAGATAAAGTAAAAGAAGACGGGAGCTGGATATAGCCATCTCCTGAGAGGCTCTGCCAGAGCATGACCAACACAAAGGCAGATGCTCGCCACCAACCATCAGACTGAGTATGGCGACCCCAGTGGAGGAGTTAGGGAAAGGACTGGTGGAGCTGAAGGAGTTTGTAACTCCATAGGAAGACCAACAATATCAACCAACCAGACCCCCCAAAGCTTCCAGGGACTAAACTACCAACCAGATAGTACACATGGAGGAACCCATGGCTCCAGCTGCATATGTAGCAGAAGATGGCCTTGTAGGAAATCAATGGGAGGGGAGGCCCCTGGTGCTGTGAAGGCTCCATGCCCCAGCATAGGGGAATGCTAGGGAGATGAAGCAGGAGTAGGTGGGTGAGGGGAGCACTCACAGAAGCAAGCAGAGAGGGAGGATGGGATAGGGGTTTGCAGAGAGGAAATCATAAAGGGATATAACATTTGAAATGTAAACAAAGAAAATAACCGACGGGAAAAAAAAGAAACAGAAGACAGTTGAGTAAGATGGTATGATGTCACTGTTGGTATGATGTCACTGATGGTCTGATGATACAGTCACTGATGGCAATTGTCATGCAGCCTCACAGAGGTGATATCATGAGGAATTACACAAGAAAAAACAAACTTTTAAATCATAAATCTTTTCAAGAATCTATTGGATGATATAACAGTAATCATAGTCCAAAAGGGAATGTTTTAAATTTAGTTTGACTTGTGAAAATTTGTAATTAATTCTTATTAATGACCTTTTTATATTCTCACCATTCACAAACCTCTTGCTTAGTACTGGCATTGCATCATTTGCAACTGAACAAAATGTAAAGTAAGCATCATTACGGGTAGTTTCAAAAGCATTTCTTTTCTCCTTACTTAAGACCTGAACCTATTTTTCTCCACTGATTTTCAATATTGTTTCTATTTTTGACAATTATTCAAATGCCCTTTGAAGCAGTTTTGCGACTTTGTCAATCCAAACTCTCTGAGAGTTTTCCATATCTAGAACATTAAGTCACTTAAAGTCATTAAGTATTTCTTTTCTTATGTGTTTGGGTGCTCAAGAGCCTTTTGGCATGTATGTTGATTATATATATAAAATGAATGATAACAGCAAAATTAAATATAGAATGACTTCTGTTTAATTGGAAACACAAATTAACTTTTCACTGTTTTCTTTCTATGACAATTTTCCCCCCTTGGACTTAAACATAGATATTCAAGCTAAACAGCTAATAAGTCCTTTGTAGGTGATGCACAAAAATATATATTTATACTTATAAATATTTATATTTAATGAAATATAAGTGGAAATATAATAGAACTGGGAGATTGCTCAATCTGTGAGGGGTCTGTCATTAAAACAAGAAGTTCTGACTAGAAGCTAAAAATGCTGTATGGAAGGCCATGTGCCTGTAATCCTAGCCCTAGGAATGGAAAGAGACAAGGATCTCTGAGGCTTGCTCTCTGGGTAGTCTTCATAGCAGGGAGAGACACTGCCTTAAAGTGGTAGACCGCCTTTCTGAGGATAACACTCAAGGTTATTTCTTGGCCTATGCAAGCATGTATTTGTGCAACCTCCATACACATGTGAACCTGTACCTGAACAGACATGTATACACAAACATCTACACAAAAACCAAATACATATAAAAGAATATAAAAGAATGTGAACGAGATATAATAAAGCCAATCACTTCATTTTTCTTATCAAAATTGTTTAATTGTGATCAACCCCAATGTTGTAAGTCAAAACAGTCAGGCTAACTGGGCTCTGATCTCTTTACCCTAGCTCCAAAGGGGTAGATCCTAAGGCTACTGTGGAGTAAGGTAAGCAGTGTGACAATAATGAAAAGAAATGCAGTTTCCTTGCAAGTTTTTAAGACATATCCAACACACCCATGATGGACACTGAGATACCCACTCTTTCTCTCAGAAAGGGTTACGCCACTTTGGAATCACAGGACCACAGGGAACTAGCTTTTAAGAATGTATCTTGCTTTTGAGACCTGCAGACTGGAGTAAGTTTGTAAATGGTTAGATTTAAGTCCTAAGCATGAGCAGACAGAGCATGAGCATGTTCATCATACGAGCATTTCTGTAGCAGCCAGTTTAGATTTATTCCTCAGCTCATCGTCTGCTGAAGAGAAAGAGCGAGTCACTGAAGCTATTTTATTAGCAGTGCTGCACACTGAGTGCTCTTCCGAAGCCTCTTTTTATAACACTTTAAAAATCATTCTCTAATTTAACAACGATATTAAGAGAGCTCTTTCATTCAGTCCAATTATGGGAGAGCACACTCATTTTTTTTAAAGGGGTTAATCTTTAGGGATGAAACAGATTATCAGCTTTTGAACCAATTTAAGTAGAATCTCCAGAAACAAAGCCAGGACAAATAATTATTGGCAGTTCACAGAAGGCATCCTGCGCCCACCGCTCGGCAGGATTCCGTTCAAGTCAGCGTGCTTGTCTTAATGGGAAACACCTGTGGTAAGAAACGCACGAAGACAAATCAAACTAACTGTGCTCTGAGACACTCAAACTAAATTATGGAAATACAAATCTCCTGCACTCAGCATCAGCAACGTCCCTCTTTCCCCTGAAACAGATATTAAAGAGAGAGTGTTTAGAAAGTATTATTTCCCCAAGGCATTCCGGGACTCTCCACATTGTCAAAGACCAAGTCAGCGCTAAGACAAATCCCAGAGAGCCCTTGGCCATTGTTTCCCAGGCCCATTAACTTTTTTTTTTTTTCAAAAGAACAAGTTTGTGAAAAGACATGCAAATTCTTTGCATCTTAGACTTGGGGAATTATTCACATATCAAAAAATCATAGAGGGTTTTCTATACCACCCATGCCAGAAAAGAGGTTTTAGATATTATTGTTTTTTAATAGAAAGAAAAAAAAACTTAATCTCTTTAGAAATAGAAATAAAATTTATTAAAATGACCTGATAGAAGGGACAAGATACTTAGGGGGAAAATGACAAAATAATGGACTGAGCATTAATGGATGGTTACAGGAAACTGAAAAAAAGTCTTTGGCAAAACTGTATCGAGAACCATAGGGGACCAGGGTTGTCCTGCTAGGACACACGTGTTGCTCTATAAATTTGAGATAGCATATCTACTTTGTTGTTTTGTTTTACTGAAAGAATGATCCTTATATTGGACAGTACGGCACATACTTTATTCCAAGCAGAAACGGGCTGTTACATTTGCAAGGAATGAGGGACAACATATTCAAGTGATTTCTCTAGCCAAGAAGGAGTTTTCCATCTTGTAAAAAGAGGTGATTATAAGAAGGGAAGCAACATCATTCATGACCATTGTTCACACACCTGCCCAAGTGACTAGTTTTGCCTCTTCTGTCACAGTGCCTGACACTCTGTTTCCCCCTTTGTCTAGATGGGAAGTAGGTATCTCACAGTAGGGGATGAGGAGTGGCAACTGATCGGTGGCAACAAATTTGAATGGGTTTGTCCAAACCAGTAGGGACATGTGGGATTTGTGACACACACAAGAGCATATGTTTCTCTAATAGATAATCACACCCAGATAATCACACCTTTTGGGCCCAGAGTTGCACTATTGTCCAACTATAAATACAAACCCAGAAATTCTCCGAGTGCAGCAGCTCAAGCCTAGAATTTCAGCACTTATATTGCAGAAGCAGAAGTGCTGTTGTAATTCTGATGCAGCCTAAGTTACTTAGAGAGTTCCCAAATCAACATGGGCTATAGACAAAGTCTTGTCTCAACGAACAAAACAATAACAGCAAAAAACCAAAACAAAACAGTAAAACAAACAAAACCAACTTGAGGACAACCACCCATAACTAGACAGGGACATGAAACAGGAAATACAGATGTAGCCAGGAATCTGTCAGTTTACTTCTTGGTTTAAAGTCTATGTTTTGATGAGGATTAATGTGAAAATGTTGCCTTAAGAGTTATTTTCATCCAATGTTCATTTAAAGAACAATATAAGTCAATATTGAGCAAGCTGAATTAACAACTCATGTCACTTGGCTATGTAATTTCTACTGACAAATGTTTTGGTATCTCTGTGTGTGGTAGTTTGAATAAAAATGGCCCCATAAGCTCACAGGGACTTGGGCTATTGGGGGGGGGAGGGAGGTAACCTTGTTGCAGTTGACTGACCTGGTTGGAAGAAGTATATCACTGGGCAGTCTGGCTTTGAGATCTCAGATTCACAAGGTAGGCCTAGTGGCTCACTGTCTTTTCCCATTGCCTGTGGATCCAGGTATACAACTCTCAGATACCTGTCTAACACCATGCCTGCCTGTGTGCTTCCATGTTTTCCACCATGGCAAGAATGAGCTAAATCTCTGAACTGTAAGCCAGCCCCAGTTAAATGTCTTCCTTTGTTAAGCGTTGCCATGGTCATAGTGTCTCTTCACAGCAACAGAAACCCTAAGATGCTGTGTTATAGAAAGCTTACTGTAAAACGAAAGAAAAGGAAATTCAGACATGAAGGAGGATCACAGGAAATACTCTCCAAAACCCAAGGCAGCTATTAGCTGGAGATTTCCCAGAAGATCTGGACAGTGGATGCTCCTTGGGTGGAACTGTGCCTCATTTACTCCTTTCCTGAATTTGTTCAGCTTTTACAAGATCATGTAAACTTCCTTACTGAAGAATTATGTGCATACCACTGGGCATCGAGGGTGCCTTAACCTTGGAGAAGGGTGAGCACACTAAAACAGAGTAAGGCAGTCAACCCTAACATTTTGAACACTGAACAGCAATAGCAGAAACCCCTGTGTTGACTTCTGAGCTCCCAGGGGAATTTGCATGAAGGTCAAACTGAAGGTGCAGTATTTCTCTTTGGTTTTTCAACTCTGCAGATTATACAATATGGTGCCCTTGCTCTCAAGAAGATGCTGTTGGGTAGTATTGCCCACACTTCGCTGTTAATGAGCTCTTTAGTCTCTCATTCCTGTGAATTATCAAATGTGTTTCATATCATGGAAGCATATGGCTTACAATTTTTCCCAATGACTCTGTAAGGAGCCATCTTCCACATGAGACCCATGGTGTACGTGTTAGCATTCTGACTAATATCCAGACATCATTTTGTTGGGGACAAATCATGTACACATTCAACTTTTAATTGCCAATGTAAAAGCCTTAATAAGAGCCCATCCTGTTCTCCCCTGTGTCTGCTGTCATCAGTTATCATCCGTGTTCTGAGCTTTTGTGAATCTAAGACCGAGAAAATGCTTTACTATTTTAGTTTCTAGTGAGGTTTAGCTTATTTTCACATTGAATTGATAATTATAGTTTATAAGAATAAGTAAACTAATATAGTAACCAGTAAAAACTAGTGTATCTTTAACATTTTGAACAGGAAAACTAGTTTATAAAACCAAGAGGTCTAATATTCAAAGCATTTAACATATTTTACAGAATATACATTAAATTTAGTGAGCATGATGTTAGTTGAATGATCACATATTGCAATGGGTAGACAGGTAATAGACAATATTGATCACCAGTGTCAAGCAAATTAGGAGTGATTTGATATTTGTCTTACAGAATACTAAAAGTGGTATTTAATATCTATTTTTAATTTTAAAAACCATTTAATGTTTCTATTATGAAATATATAGAGTTATACTGCAGAAATGGCTCAGCAGCTAACAGCATTCATTATGCAATCTTGAGGTCAGGAGTTTGAATACCAGTATCCACATAATAAGCTTGGTATCCCAAGCATACTTATAACTCCAGCTCCAGCAAGGTGTTTATATTGCCAGGTGACAGCACTGAAGAGACAGGAATTTCCCTTGGGCTTCCAGATGAGCTGCAAAAAAAGGTGAGCCTGAGGTTCAAGCAGAATCCCTTCCTGCAAGGAGGAGGTGGAAAGTGATAGAAAAGATACCCTGACATCTTTTTTGTCTACTGGTATATGCATACAGGTCTACACAGACTCATATATATTTGCACGCACACACACTTACACACACACAGAGAGAGAGAGAGAGAGAGAGAGAGAGAGAGAGAGAGAAGAGAAGAGAAGAGAAGAGAAGAGAAGAGAAGAGAAATAAAGTTTAAAAGTATTCATAAAGTAAAATTATAGGTATTAGGCGATGTCTCTCTTCTAAAGCCATTTTACCATATTAAATTAAGAGAAATCGTGATATTGCTTAATAGCAAATGTACTTAATTATTGTATCATGTGGCTTCATATCACTGCAACAAATACCTAAGAGAAACAGAATGTAAGATTTGGGTCATAGGTGTAGGGATTTCAGTCCACACTCACTGGGGCAATTGTATCTACGTGAGGCAAAGCTTCATGGCCCAGAATACAGAGTAGAGCAAAGTTGCTCCCCTCACAATGAGCAGGAAAGAAAGAAGAGGTAGGTGAGGATAAAGGGGAGGAAAAGGGAGAACATTTCCTCAGGTAGGACAGAATACCCATAGACAAGGATACAACCCCCAGGGGTCATCCCTAAAGATCCACTAGGGATGCTCTACCAGGGTCCATCTTCTAAGCCTCCACTGCTTTTTAATGACCTACCATACTGTGCACCATTCGACTGTCCCTTGATAAGGCCAGCTCTCTTGTGACCCCATCTGAAGCCCAGTGGCTGGAATTTAGGATCTAGTTCTCAACACAGGAACCTCTAAGGAAACATTTCATATCAAACTCTAACTACCTTGTGCTGCTCATAAACTTCCAATCTTTAACTAACAGAACCTGGATTCATGAGCTAACTTCAATAGTGTTTCCTGACTTCTTTAAGTTCAAATAATTCCATGTTTCATTGGTAACACTGAGGAAGATTTTCAAAAAAATTTCTGTTTTTTGACATGAACTTCCTTTAAAAGACCCTATGTCTGGTATCATATCACACATTTCTTCAGTGTCAAGACGCTCACATGAAAATTCACATGTACTTGCTGATATCATTTTCAAGGTTGTCATGTTTATAGTTGACTTTCTCTGGAAGTATTTGAAACAGAGTGGGAGTTGTAGTTGGCACATAACTATTGTTTTGTTTATTATCATTTTATTTCCTTCCCTTCTGGAAAGATTTCATGCTATGGAAAGGCACTTCTTCTCACTACAGAATTTAAATTCAGTATATACATCTCTAAAAATGTGTTAGACATAATGATTTCAGTTTTCAGATTTTTCAAATAAAAAAGTGACAATTTTCCATCTACTTATATCTACTGATACCATTTGCAATGCTTTTAAATGCCAGGGTTTCTGTTGGTGGATGGAAGTAACATCAGACAGTGGTCTGAGCTTCTAGCATATGGATTTGTTCTGTTCTGGAAAACATCAAAAGAAAGACCGTCTCTTCTATAATACCAGTGGAACTGGTTTGCTATTACTTTGATGACTGGGACCAAGGAAGGAACTAGTACATTTAATGCTTCATTATTGAGATTACATATAATCTCTAGGGGCTAAGCATTTTTAGGAAAACAGGATCAGCATAGATATGAATAATCATGGTTTTTTTTAATTAAAAATATAGTTTCAGAGTATGTAATGGCGTTTAAAATTGAGTAAAGCTCAGAAGCAATAAAACCGATCCAACGATTATTTAGTTATTGGAATATCAATGTCAGTTGCAGAATACAAAATCCCATTGTTTTCTCCATGGATGAGATTACATCGTCTTAATTATTTTATGCTGTCATTGCTGACACCAATATTCACCAGACTGGTGACTTCCTGGACAGCAAGTCTATGAGAGGTGTTAAAAATCCATTCTTTGGAAAGAGTCAGAGGAAATGTGGTTCTAGTTAACTCTGGTTTACACCACCAACTGCTAACAAAGCTGTCAAAATGGAAAACGGTCCAGCTGCGGAGCATGGAACAAATCTCTTATTTGGAATCTGAATATGTGACAGAAAAAAACCCTGCTTATTTATAACCTCCCATCGCTTTCTAAGACTGGTGACTTGTGCTTAACTATGGGGTCTTTTGTTTGCTGAGTTTTCACCCAGAAAAATCATCATTTTTAATCTAATGCTGTCTGGCATTCTAAACACAGCAGCAGGTGAGGGTTCAGGGTGCTGAAGATGGAAACAAGACAGACCTCAGTGGCTTCGACCTGGAAAGAGAAGAGAATTAGGGGGGTTAAGAATGAAAAATTCAAAGGAGTCCAAAAGAACAGGCAGTGACTGAAAGAACTGAACAGAGAGCAGCCCAGAGTTAGCAAGGGAAGGTGAAATCATGCAGTTGTGGTCTTTGAAAACAAATTCTGAGATATGCTCAATCTGCATTCTGGGCCTCAGCATAACCAGAACTTCTTTGGAGAACTCACCCCTGGGTTTGGTGAATGAAGGTGTGTGAGAGAGGCCAAAGAAACTAACAAAAGAACAGAGAGAACATCCGTATTATTTGTGAATATCAGGGGAAAGATATAAAAATACCAATGAAGAAAGTAAATGACTTAGATAAATTGACAAGTTTTTTTTTTTCTCTGAATTTCATTCACTAAACAAAACATGAAGGACCCATAGACGTACATACAGTGGAGATGCCCAGTCATAGGTGTGCCTGGCCCAATCTGTCCTGCTGCTAATTACATCCTGACCAAGTTATCCCAGCAGCAGAGAGTTCTAAGGCATCATGGATGAGAGAGTGGGGAACTGAAATCTACCAAATCTAAAAGAAATAATCTGGGAGGGACAGAGTATCCTTAGTTATATCTTGTATTGCTATAGAAGGCTCAGATGGCCCCCATATAGGGTAGTGGTAGAAAACTGAGATTGGTATTAACATAAAATTTTTTAAAAAGAGAGAGAGTTTTAGCAACTAGTGACGGAAATTCCTAGGAGGCCATAGAAGACCATCCAAACAAACACTGAGTATTTATGTCATCATTTCTCCTTCTCATCAAAGTCAATTGTTTTATTAGCATTCTCTCTCTCTCTCTCTCTCTCTCTCTCTCTCTCTCTCTCTCTCTC
>NC_034593.1:137107965-137112520 GCF_900095145.1 Mus pahari
TCTCTCACACACACACACACACACACACACACACACACACATACACACACACACACATACACACACTCACACACACACACACCTTTGTTTATGTGCTGTTTCTACTGTGTATATTAAAGTGCATGTGTGTGAGTGTGTATGTATGGGATACATACATACGTATAGGTGTGTGAGCTTATTTGTGCACTGAGTGCCTGTGTTCACTGTCCTGTTCTACCTTGCTCCTTCGGTGCAAAGTCTCTCAGTGAACCTCAAGTTCGAATTCTCTGCTATGCTGACAGCCAGGAAGCCCCAGCTAGACTCCTTCTTTCTCCTCCCATCTCAGGGCTGAGGTTTCTGCTATGCCAGAACCATGCTCAGCTTTTACAGGGGTCCTGGGGTCCTATTTCCAGTCCTTGTGCTTCCATAGCAAGTGGTCTTTACCTCAAAGCCATAATTCCTCTCCCCTGCCCTCTTCTTTTGAGGTGGGGTGTCATGAATCATAGCGTGACTTTGAAACCCACTATGTAGGTACGGATTGAATTCTCCACATCCCTAAGGCTGGGCTGATGGGACTACATTCTTGTCTGACGTCCTGTTGGCTTTCTAGATTATCTAGCCTCTACAGTCAGTAGGTTTTGACAAACATACCATTTCTTATTCTTTTGTCTATTAATGAATTTGAACAACTCAGAGAGAAATTCTTTCTGTATCATCGAATTTGCAGGAAACAACAGACTCTCACATTTCAGCCAGTTACGCTAACCTTGTTTACATCCTCATACATTTTCAAATTGTAATTAGTTTCATATTTTAAAAACAAAAGTCACAATCATATATAGGATGAAATATGATTTAATTTACTACCAGCCATCATAAAGAAGAGGGAAAAGTAATAAAAAAAATCTTACCTGAATGATAATTTCAGAGACTGTATGATTTAATTCAGTAATTTGTACGAAGGGGAAAGCCAGGGCAGGAAAGTTAGGAGATAAAGGGTTGGAGATGATGAGAGGTAAAGGGAAGAAGTGAGAGTACACTGTGTCATCACTGAGGGAGAGAGAGAGAGAGAGAGAGAGAGAGAGAGAGAGAGAGAGAGAGAGAGAGAGAGTGTATGTGTGTTCCATTTCCCAGATCAACACCTTTCAACAGGATGCCTGGAACAGCACAGTTATGGGGAAAAGGCCAAGGCCAGAAGGACCTTGAAAAAAACCAGGCCCTAAGTTCTGACTTGCAGAGTTATGAAACTCCAAAAATACACAAGGCTGTGAGGACCACCACCTACATCTACGATGCTTTACAAGTTGAAAATGTCACGGTACATAAAATTAGGTGGTTTTTGTTCCTCCAACCTTCTGGATTGGTGGTCTGAAGTTTAGCTCGTAGAACCAGAGGACCTCTGGAGTTTGAATTGCCTGAATATGTGGAAGGAAGGGAAGAAGGGAGCAACTAGCTAGATATCAAACAATACTGTTTATTTTTGTCCTTTTTTTTCAAGTAGGAAAATAGGAGAGCTCATTGCTTTCAGGAAGGGCTGTAATCCTGCTCTCAGATCCCAAGTGTCCCCGATGGTTATAATTCCTCAAGGGGCTTTATACTCTTTGTTTATCCTATCGACCAACTAACAAACAAAAAACAAAACAAACAAACAAACAGCAAACTTTTTAAAGCCACCTAGAAAAAGCAAAAGACAGAACAACCCCGCACAGCATCTGCAGTCTACACTGATTGCTGAGGCTGTCCGGAAAGCCTGGGGGGGCCTGAAAGTGTTGGCACTCCTTTAGCCCGGTAGCTCCTGCCGAAAAGCTCCAGCTTTGATCAAATTCACACAAACAAAACGGGCTCTCTTCCAACCCGCTCTCATCCTCTGCGCAGCCCGGTTCGTTTTCTCTAGATCTGCTTCACAGTCAGTCCCGGGGCATTAGCAAACTCCAAAGGTGTTCCAGGCATATGGCAAACCCCAGGCTCTCCGTGCGGGGGCTGGCTTTCAGTGCCTCTGATGATTCTATTTCGCATGGAAACCCAGCTGGTGATTCCCTGAGCCTAGCAGCTCTCAACTTTTCTCCAAATGACCCAGGAGTGGATTTTCCTGTTTGAGGATTACCCTCTCTGACAAAGGCTCAGCTTCTGTTGTCCTGACCCTCTGGTCACCTCAGCATCCTGGGGCTGTCGTTGGAAAGAGCCCCTTGCTCTGGCGCTGCAGTCAGGCTGAGGCCAGGTGGTTCTGCAGGAGCAGGTGAAAACGACCCATTAGTGGAAACAGAAACACATTTTTAAACTAGGCTCATATGTTCCAGTCACCACTGAAGGTTTTTATTTCCTCTTTGAATTGTTTTCTTTTTAACTTGTGGTTTTCCTCTTAACCTCGACGTTGGTTCATGTAATCAAAAAATTATCCATAACGGAGAGTTGAAGGGGTCTTCTAAAAAAAAAAAAATTACATTCTATCTGGGGGAAATGCTAAGAGACCCTTTGAAGTCTTGAAAACATCTGGGGTAGCCTAAATGTTTCCACACAGTGTAATTGAATAACGACTTATCCTTCTCTGTCCACTTCCTTCTTTTTTCTCACTTTGTCTCTGTAAGGACACTTCTCCCTGCCAGGAACATTCTCTGCCCCTTCTTTTGTTAAATTCTTTCAGGAAACTACCAAAATAGATGCCAAGTTCTTGCTCGCAAGCATCACACTGTGCCACCTATTTTAAAAACACAGATATCACAGCCATTGTCCTTAATTATCAAGTGTGTAGAAATTAAGAAAACCTTTTTGTCACCTCTTTGGCCAGCCTTAACCTGGCTGGTATTGAGCCACCTTTCCTCCTGTGTGTTTTGGGGCAGCACAATAGGTGGCCCACAGCTGTGGCATTTGTTAAACATTTACTGATATGAAGCTGATAAGAGTGCTGGAAAGATGGATTCCTGGATAAGGTGAGGGCAGGTAAACATCTGGGAGCCAGGTTTGATCACCAAAGGTCATATAAGAAGCGGGCATTCACAGAGACTTAAAGTGCTAGGATGGGTGGACAGGAGGGCCCTCACCTGCTCAGAGGAGAAGGGGATCAGGATGGGGGAAGGATTTGGGGAGGGGAGTGATTGGGGGGGGGATGCAGGAAGTGGGATCTAAAGCGAATAAAGCAGTGTTCAGTCAGGATGGCCAGACTGCACTTAGGTGATCTGACTGGAAGCAATGACATTTACATCATCATCTTTCTTCTAGGTATTGGAAGTGAGATTCATGGCTGTAGTCCAACCTAGAACTGAGCAAAGGCTCCATCTCTTTACAGAATTATTCCATCAGTTTGTTGAAATTTTGAGATTCATTTTCAGGCTTTCCAGGAAAAATGGTAAAAGGGATGTGTGCATAGCTTTACAGAAAGTTTTAAACTTTAGATCTCTGTTTAAAAACGGCACATGTGAATGAAATTTGCATATAATTTCATGGGTTTTATAAAGTGCCTTAAGCCAATTTCTGGATCTTTGGCTTAATAACCCCTGTGGTAAGGCATTATGAGGCCCCTGACATAGCATTCCTTCACAGGACAGAACTGGCTTGGGACTCCCAGGTCAGATGAAAGCCAGCTTTGCTTGGCTACAGAGAGAAAACCACACTTTCTCATCTGCGGCACTGTTGATATTTTAAAGCATATAATTCTTTGTAGTTGCCTCTGCCCTGTGCATTGTGGGGAGCTTCCCGCAAGCATCTGTCCTCTCTCTTCACCAAGACCATTGGTTACTGCCTCCCTGGCCACTCCTAGGCGTTAGGAATGCAAACCCCTCCAGAACTGTACAAATCTCCCTCATCTGAAACAGCCCAAGATGAGCTCAGCTGGATTGAGACAGTGTTTAAATATCTGTCACTGACCATCATAATTTGAGGTTTGTAGCCACAGGGAAGTTTATATTTATTGAGCTCTGGAGTATTTAGGGCTGGTCAGTAAAAGGCATGGGCTTTTTAGCAACTATTAGGTTGACTAACTTTGACTTTGTCTCCAGCGCTAAGTTAGATAAAGGTGAGGGGGATGGGTGGGTGCAACTATGCTCACAAATGCTTCTAGCCCACAGTCACCACGGGAACATGCTTTGGCCTTAATACATTCTGCTTTGAAGAGTAACCCTTCACTTGTACCTCACTGTCCTTTATAACTCAGGTTATAACTTGGTTATAAACAATTAAGTCTTCTGTGGCATTATCTTTTGACTCTAATCATAAAAATACAGGTCAAAGGGGATGGATTTTAGAACTGAGAGTCAGTGGATGTCAGAAGGCTGAGAACCTAGAAGGTCCATGAAGTCGGAGCCATCTGGCCTTGGAGAAGACTTGAACAAAGAAAGGGTGGGGAAGCACATTCATACTGTTGTCCCCTTTGAAACTCTCTTGGGCTCATTAATACAGAAGGAGTGACCTGCCTCCACATAGGCATCCTCCTGGAGCAATTCCAGTTTCTTCCTCTGTGCCTTCCCAGCTCCCCTCCCCCCTCCCCCTCTCTCCTCCTCCCCTTTCCTTTCCCCTTTCCCCTTCCCCTTTCCCCTTTCCCTTTCCCTTCCCTTTCCCCTTCCCTTTCCCCTTCCCCTTTCCC
>NC_034593.1:137112592-137115582 GCF_900095145.1 Mus pahari
CCCCTTTCCCCTTTCCCCTTTCCCCTTTCCCCTTCACCCTTTCCCCTTTCCCCTTCCACCTTCCCCTTTCCCTTCCCCTTCCCCTTTCTATCTCCCAGCTTTCCTTTTCCTCCTGGTCCTTTTATTTTTTTTAAAGTGACACATAAAAATATGTGTGTATAAAATATAATAATTAAGTCCCCAAGAACCTCCTTACTCACCTAATAACCATGGCCAGATAATCAAAGCTACCCTGTGATCACCAACCTTCCCGTAGCCCACCTCTCTCTAGAGGCAGCAATTATTCTACATGTCTTGCCTTTTAAAAGTTCATGTGCACACATCTATTTATATGAATATGTAAACATCTAATCAACAACAACTAGGCGCTTTGGGTAGGAGCCATTCAAACACATGGATAGGATCAGTGGAATCACCAAATCTCTTTAAGTGAAATTCACTCACCCCCAAAGAAAGCCCCGATTACCCAGTAAGTCCCCGCAGAGGATACACAATGTTCCATCTTGAAAGAACGCACAAACGAGAAAACTATATTATGTCCCTAGGAGTCACTTATGTTTTGGCAAATGGCTGAAGGGCATTTTACGGTTCTAAAACACAGTGCTCTGTGAATATCCCACATTTATTTAGTCTTTTCCCCCTATCATTGGATAATTGGATTGTTTTCACTTTTTCCTATTGAAGAATGCTGTTATGAACATTGCGTACAAGTTTCTGGTGTCGAGAAATATGTACCAGATGTATTTTTACATTTATTTCTTTACTTTGCATATGCCTGTGTGGAATCACACGAAGTTCAGAGGATAACTGTGGGAGTCAGTTCTTCCTGACCACAACACAGTACTCTGGAAATGAGCTCAGGTTGTCAGGCTTAACAGCAAGGGCCCTTTACCCACGGAAGTGTCTTGCTTGGCCTCAGCTGCATTAATTTTTAGTGTTTAAGACATGCCCTAGAAGTGGCCCCACTGAGCCTCAGGGTATGACTGACATGTCTCTATAAAATGACACACAACCGCTTTCCCTGAAGGATTTGTGCGTCACAATGGTCTTCAAGTATATCTAAGGATCTGTAAGGTCTGGCATTGTCTTACACATTTAGTCTCTCTGTCTCTGTCTCTCTGTCTGTCTCTCTGTCCATCTTTCTGTCTTGTAGGGAAGGAGAGGGTTTGCTTAGTTTGTATTTCCAGATCATAATCCACAACTGAGAAAAGTCAGGACAATAGCTCAGCAGGAACTTGAAACAGAAATTAAAGCAACTCTGTGTACTAACTTGCTTGCTCAGGCCTAAGCTTACCTAGCTTGCTTACACCACCCAAGACCACTTGCCTCAGGATGGTACCACCTGTGGTAATGCATCAAGTAATAATCAAGACAGTGGTCCACAGTCAGACTTGGTCAGGGTGGTGGAATTGCATCTCCTGCTCTGAGCTTGGATTTTGCAGGTCTCTAGCAAGGTATAGTTTTTGTATCCATTCACTTACATTTGAGATCCCGTCTATCTGACACAGCAGCCCACACATTTACCTGTTTCTAGCTTCATTTGTTGTTTTATTGATTTGCAGAAGGTTTAAGAATCAAGTTGTATTGTAATCTATGTTTTGCAAATACCTTTTCCTTAGTGTAACTTGTTTATATCATTTGAATAATGGTAATATGTTTGGGTTGTAGGTCACTAGTAGAGTGCTTGACTATGATACACAAAGCCCTGAGTTCAGTCTCTGACACCACAGAACACCAGGCATGGTGATGCCTTCCTATAATGTCAGAACTAGAAAAGTAGAGACAGACACCATCACCCATGGCTAAAATCCTGAGTTCAAGCCAGCCTGGGCCTTAGAGACAACCCATCTCTCTCGAGAGAATGAATTTGAGTTTTTATACTGTCATTTAACTCCTCAGCAAAGCCAACATTTTACTAAAATTTGTCTTATCTAATCCTCTTCTCTTCATCAATGAAAATTGTAGAATATTTTAGAGGTGTTCTGCTTTCCTGGATTTTTCTTCTCTTCTGTGAAAACACATTCATGAGTGTGTGTGTGTGTGTGTGTGTGTGTGTGTGTGTTAGACGGTGTGTGCATCAGTGTGTGTGTCAGTGTGTATCTGTGTATATATACCTGTCTCCCTCAGTGTGTATGATTTATATATACTGATGCACAAAGAAGCCAGAGAACAGCATCTGATATCTTGGAGCTGGGGTTACTGTGCGCCACTGGATGTTAGTACTGGTAACCAAGATTCATTTCTCTGGAAGAACAAGAAGTATTCTTCAGGAACCATCAGCCTTTTCAGCCCCTTTACGGGTTTTCCTAGCCTTCCTTTCTCCTTAGATCCAACAATTAGTGAGTGAAGAAGGTTGCTAATCTGTTGAGGAGTTAGAAACAAGTATATTCTGGAGTTATGTACCGTTCTGAAGAGCGAATATGCATGGCCGGGGACTGCAGGCTCTGGTTCCTGCAGCCAGAGAGCAGCACTTGGGCTAACCCAGTTTGGAGACTGGTGCAGATGGACAAGGTAGAAATTCATCTCTTTAGTAGACTGAGACTTGCAATGGGGAAGTTGAAGGCCCTAATTCTTCTTTCTGGGAACAAATGAGCTATATTTATCTCTCCCATGTTGCCAGCATTCTAATAATTTAAAATTGATTAGAGTTAATAACAAAATCCCCAAGTAATCCAAGTCCCTAGGAAGCTGGGCCTCGGCTTGCTTCTGAGTGCCAAGTCTGAGGAAAGTCTGTTTAAATTAATTTACACCTTGGGGATAAGAGGCTTTCTGGGAGCTTGGAGAATGGCACTCATATGATGCTGAAGACGCAACTTACTCTTTACATGTTAGATGGAGAAATATCATCTAATCTCAAGAAGACGGAGAAGATGGGTTATAGCTCCTGCTCACTGCAGGAGCACAAGCCCTTGACATTAGGGAGTCTGTATGGGCTTTCTCTCTCTCTCTCTCTCTCTCTCTCTCTCTCTCTCTCTCTCTCTCTCTCTCTC
>NC_034593.1:137116567-137147281 GCF_900095145.1 Mus pahari
CTCTCTCTCTCTCTCTCTCTCTCTCTCTCTCTCTCTCTCTCTCTCTCTCTCTTCTCTCTCTCTTCCTGCCTCTCTGTCTCTGTCTCTCTGTCGCTGTCTCTGTCTCTGTCTCTCTCTGTTGTGTATGTGTGTATGTCTACACACTTCCAGATATGGGCAAATATATGTGTACAAGTTCATGTTCCGATGTGTATTCCTGTGTATGGAGGCCAGAGGTTAAAACTGGTAGTCCTTTTGGAAAACACTTGACCTTACATCTTGAGAAAGGGTCACTAACGTTGACCTAAAGTTTAAAGTTCTGGGTGACCTTTTTCACTTTCCCTGCAAATCCCATGTCTCTCCCTTTCCAGAACTCTGATTACTGGCAGCTGCCATTCTGCCTGGCACTGAAAAGGGGATTGGCTTTGTGAGCTCAGGGTTTGATGCTTGAGTCATAAATGCTTTATCCCCTGAACCCTTTCCCTACCCCCCCCCCCTTTCTTTTCATTTGAGTCCTGATTTCCTTGCATGTACAATGGAAATAACAATTGAAATCATGATGATATTAACTGGTTATATGTGGAAGCATTACATCCTAAACGAGTAGAACTAAAACACAATTGTTTCCCAAGTGTAATTCAAGATATAATAATCAAGTGTAATTGGATGTGAACTCTAGTAAACATTTGTAATTGTGGAGAATGTAACATCTTATAAGGCAGAATTAGAAACTGAGGAATTGGCTGTAAAAGAATGGCAACTTAGTGAGCATAGACCAGGACCAATACCAGCAGAGACAGTTTCCCTTTGCAGCCATGGCTGGCCATAAACTCATGGCTATCTATCATCTAGTGTCAGGCTTTGAGAGCTGAGATTACAGATGTAAGACATCATGTCCAGTGGTGCTGTGCATGGCCCTGGTGCTGTGTCTATTTTGATGTTAATTCTGCTTTCCCAGGAGGGGCTGTCTGGACCAAGGAATGAGTCACTTATTCAGGTGACTTCTTGTGAACCTTCCTCTACTAAATAAAGAAACCAGTCACTGGGAAGTAGGTGGGACTTCCGGGTTGCTGAGAGGACAATAAGAGGCAGGAGAGAGATTCAGCCTTTTGGACAGGACAGTGGGAGGACAAGATGTAGCTACCAGTGATTCCCTGGTTTAGAAGGTGAATCCCACAGGATTCCCTACTGGAGGACTTAGATTTAAAAGGGCTTACAAGATTATAATTCTAACTGATGTGCCCAGAGTGTGAGTTACCATTGATTTCTGAACTAAGTTTGTGTGGTGTTTTCCTTCCTTCACGTGGCAGATAGACTGGGTTCTGGAGAGAAAGGTATGGTGGCCAAGAGTGGGTTTGCCAAAAGTGTAGCCCAAAAGGCCCTGGAAATTTTGGAGCATGGGAATGGCCTGGTAGCGACCCACCGGTGGGAACTTAGCAAGCTGGGTGGAGAGATTTCAGAACTCAGAGTCAGAGAGTCTCTGCGAGATGAGAACAGGCCAGCCATAACACCAGGGCATGCTGGTATAGCATGGACTGCATTTTAAAAATTATTTCCCACAACACAGTGGTAATACATTTTATAGACAATACAAAAAGAAGTAAGTTTGGGAAACAGCAAATTATTTAATGTGGCTTAGCAAGCTATATAGTTTCATCTTTTAAAATCTAGTATATGTAATGATGACTTTGAGAGTGTCGTAAGAATAACAGGGTCTAGATATCTCCTTAGATGATTTTTTTAAAGAAATAAACATAGGGCAACCTAAAATATAGATTTAATTAAAAACACACCGAAGTGTTATGGTTATGTGTTAATTTCTGAATTCACTTTAAAATGTTTGAACCTCAGCAAATACAGATTATAGACTGGAGACATGCGAACATGCAGATTATAGACTGGAGACATGCGAACATGGCATTAGGTAAAGACATGTCTCTGTTGTGATATTGTGCAGGGTGGAAATGATGTGAGAACCAGAGAACACACACACACAAAAATTGTTGGTATATTGGTTAGACACTCAGGAAAAATTCAGCTTTGAGAACACTTTATTTTTCTGTCCCAGTTACCAAGTTACCAAGCAAGTGGAATCCTGACCTGAGCTATGCACCTAGCTTGTCCTCAATCCGTTTAATTTTCCAATGATATGTCTGAGGACAGTCGGGTGCTCTGCAAATAAGCTCCATCGATAGCCAGCCAGCCATTTATGCATATAAATTAACATTTATTCTATTTAGTCTAAGAAGAAAATAATCGACTGGAATTATAATAATCATGTATATTAATTAGGACAGAAATGTGATTTATGTTATTAAAAGTTATGTTGATTCCTTCCCCAGATAGGCCCCATAGTCATCATATTGAATAGTTGTCTCATACTTTCCAAAAGATGAATTTGTCATAGGTAAAGTCTGATTTTTCTTTTTTTAGCTTTAGACTCCTGACTTATTTTTCTTCATATCTACCAGTCACTGTCTCAACCTCTTAAGATTGCTCTCATACACACAAGGTTGTTCTCTACAGTGATGGCCCCATATTTCTGTGGGTTACTCCCATTGGAGAGTCTGATGGAGTTACAAGTAGTGACATATTAAAGTGCCATTATTAACATGTATAGGATTAATGAATCTAATAAATTCCTTTTGTGTAGCCTACTTGGGATGTGGCAAAGGCTTATTTAAAATGAGAGGAGGGTGGAATTCTTATGCTGTTACTTGTAAAGGATGGCCTGTAATTTATGGGAGCCTCTTGACTGTGATTGTAATGCAGATTATGCCTGAGTCCACAATGGACACTAAACATTTTACAAGTATCTGAAAGAAGAGCAAGTTAAAACAATACACTTTTGTAAATAAAGTTATTAGTTTCCTTAATGTTTTACTTATGAACATGTCTATGGCATTGCATCTATCCTATCAGGTGTTATCAATAAAATATAAAATTTCAGATGTAGCGGTAAAAAGGGTTACATATTTGAAGATATTTTTCTGGAAGCCATCAATTAAAAGGCATCTTGATTGTCTATGGACAATACTTAGTGTGTCTAACAGTAAACATTAGTCATTTATTAGAAGAATGAGTTGGATTTATGCACACTGACCTGATAGGATGTGCATGGTACATTATAAAGTGAGAATAGTGAGCCATGAAACCCTGATCCCAGAGTGCTCTTATTAACTGTGGTGAACAGGTTTGCACTAGAGAGATGCCTGCTAAGAGTTTTCATCTTTGATTTCCCATAATGCACTGTATTTATGAATATGCTTTGTATCATTTTGCAACTGTGTATTTAAAATTTTAACAGAAGACCATAATTTGGCCAGGACAGCCAGGACTACCCAGAGAAACCCTGTCTCGAAAAACCAAAAAAACAAAACAAACAAACAAAAAACCCCCATAAATAAATGTGTTAAAACATAAATAAAAATAACTTTAAAAGTCCATTACTCTTTAAAAATTCAAACACATTAAAAGTTTAGACTCTTTAAAATATCCAATGTCTCTAAATAGCCAAAATCTTTTTAAAAGGCTAAAGTCTTAAAGCTGTGGGATCCTGTAAAAACCAAAATTAAAATAAATACCTTCTTCTAGAGGGGTGCATCTCTAAGTGATGGTGGTGGCTTATGCTTTAAACTCAGCATGCAGGAGGCAGACAGAAGAAATCTCTGTAGTTGAGGATAGCATGGTCTACAGAGTGAGTTCCAGAACAACCAGGGCTACACAGAGAAATATTGTCTTGAAAACAAAACACAAACAGAGGGAAGAAACAGAGAAGAGTCACAAACTGAACCAAATAAAACCAAGATACAGTAGTGTAAATAACTCAGTATCCAATTGTCTGGGATTCAGTCATATTCTTCTATGGAGCTTGGGTCATTTCTCCAGCTCTGTCATCTGCAGCGCACACAGCTTGCCTGTTGGGTTCTGACTGGCTCCATTCCATCACTGTTGCTGTTCTTGGTGATCATCCCATGGTACTGGCATCTCCAAAGTGCTGGGGTCTCCTGTTGTAACTGGACTATAGTTTCACATCCTCATAAGCCTTCTTCTTATTGCTAAGCCTTATCATCTCTGCGTAACCTCTTCAGTCCTGGGCCTTCAACTGCTACTGTGGCTTGGGTTCAACAGTGGTTTCTCTCAGCTTCTCACTGTGTGAAATCTTTTCTGCTCTCCATAACTCCTTCATGCCTTCAAAACCACTGCCACATGGGTGACTCTTGTCCATTGCTGATTGGTGAGCCAGTGTGAGATGCTAATTGGTGAGCCAGTGTGAGATGCTAATTGGCGAGCCAGTGTGAGATGCTAATTGGTGAGCCAGTGTGAGATGCTAATTGGCGAGCCAGTGTGAGATGCTAATTGGCGAGCCAGTGTGAGATGCTGATTGGCAAGCCAGTGTGAGATGCTGATTGGTGAGCCAGTGTGAGATGCAAACTTGACTGCTTTGGGGATGCAGCTTGTATTTGCAGACACCAAGGAAACGTTTTGCAGATTTACCTCAGCAATACTGGTCTTTTCTCAATCACTACTAATTTCTTAGCCCCAGATAATCAGCATCAATTGTATCAATATACAAAGGTTTCATTTATATGTTGCCAGTCTCTTGTTAATTATGGCAAACTCTCAATTTAAAAGAGGAAATATCCCCGATAGACTCCTTAAACGTTCCTCTGTAACTTCACAATCCAGGCTTCTATCTTCTGCACTGCTCTCAACATTCTTGTCTTCTAAGATCCCACAGAACAGCTCACTGTGCTCTCCCCACTCAATGACTTTTCTAGCTTACATTTCAAAGTCCTTCCACAAGTCTCCAAAACGTGGTTAGATCTGTTACAGTAAATCCTGACTCCTAGTACCAGGCTGTTTGCAGTTAGGGTTAATATTGCTATGATGAAACACCATGACCAACAAGCAAGCTGTGGGAGGGGCATGGCATTTGGCTTACACGTTCACATCATTGTTTCTCGTTGAACAAGTCAGGACAGAAACTCAAACAGGGCAGGAGAAGTAGGAGATGCTGCAAAGTTCATGGAAGGGTGCTGCTTCCTTGCTTGCTCAGCCTGCTTTCTTATAAAACCCAGAACTACCAGCCCAGGGGCAGTCCTATCCATCATGTCCTAGTAGACCCTCTTCTGAAAATCACTAAAGACAGCATCCACACAGGTCATTCAGTGAAGGGATGTAGAGCTGGTGCCTTCATGGAGCTTTTAGCACCATGTTCTAGTCTCTTTTCCTGAGAAGGTACTCTCCTGGCTACAGAAAGAGAAACCTGGATGAGAACCTAGCAGCAAGACTCTGCCCTACCTGCAAGATGTGTTTTTATTGCTTGCATAGAACTTGTGGAAATGGACAATCAATGCTGGTTCAATTTGAGGCCCAAGCCATGAGAGTGATCCCAGGCTTTATTCTGCTTGGATGTCCAGAACTGAAGACTAGATAGTCTAGAAACCTATGGTATAACTGAGCACAACTGGCAAAAAGAATCAATGAATGATTCCTAATGATATTCTGCTGTACTCATAGTCCCGTGTCTTATTCACTCATCATCACAGAGGGTTCCTCCAGCGGCAGATGGGAGCAGGTGCAGAGACATTATGTAGAGGGAGGATCTAAACTGGAGATGTCTATTCCCAGAACTCAGGGAACCCTGCAGAACAGTGGGAGGAAAAGTGTAGCAGTCAGAGGGGACGGAGGACACCAGGAGAACATGACCCAGGAAATCAACTAAGCAGGGCTCACATGGACTTGTAGAGACTGGAGCAATCAAGCATGAGGCCTGTATGGGTCTGTATCAGGTCCTCTGCATATATAGTATGGCTGTTAGCTTGGTTTTTTGTGGAACTTGTAATGGTGGGAGCAGGTGTGATTCTGACTCTTTTGCCTGCTCTTGGTGTCCTTTTCCTTTCATACGGGTTTCTTTGTCAAGCCTCAGTATGAGGGCTTTTACCTTGTCCTTTGTATCTTCTTTTATACTCTGCAGCCATCATTCCTTGGAAGTCTTCTCTTTTCTGAGAAGAAATGGAAGGTGAGTAGATCTGGGGGAGAGGGAAGATAGAGGAAACTGGGAGGAACACAGAGAGAAGAAACTGTGGTCAAGATGAGAGAAGAATCCACATTCAGTTAAAAACAAGAAAGAAAGAAAATGCTTTACAGCTGCCTCTTATGCAGCAAGTGTCCCATTGAGATTCCCTCTTTCAGATGACATTTGTTTGTGTGACAAGCTGACAGAAGCACACTAACCCTTTGTAACCATAAGCTCCACGGCACACTTTCTTTTATAAGTTGTCTTGGTCATCATGTGTTGTTACAGCAATAGGGAACTCTCTTAGACCCTACTCTTTAAAAACTATATGCTGTAGAGAACTGTGTTCTCCGCAGGACAGCCATCATCTTCATCTCAGAAGCCGTGGCTTCTTATAAGAGACACCTGATGTCAGTACTGGTGATTGTTGCCATTCCCTCAGAGAAGAAAAGGGTGAAGATCATTGGGCTTTTAGTTGAGGTTCCACTCTATCTACCCACACCTCTGCGGAAGCTGGGAGATTCTGCCCTCACAGCTCCACAGCTTCAGGTGGTGTTAGAGTAGGACTATGTAAGACATACTTATGAATAACTGTGACTGAAGTAGGATCCCTATCTGTGAAGCTACAGAGAAGCCATCATCCATGATGGGATGAGACTGTTTAGAGGGGCAGCTATTGTGGAGTCACCCAGCACCCAATCGTGCTCTTTCAGTAACTTCAGTTAATTTATTTGTTCCCCAGACTAGACTCTGTGGGAATGCAACTTTGATATGTGTTTGGTGCTGTCTATGAAGGGAGGAAATACTTGTTTTCCTCTCCTCAGGGGAAGGGTCTAGTCAACACTATAGAATACTCTTTTCCAAAATACTTTTCTGACTGTTCTTTCGAAAAGAAAACCCTTTTGTGTAGAGCATAATCGAACCATGAATATAAGATAACAAGATGATACTTTAACTTCTTAGATACTGGTATATGTCATTTCTTTTTGTTGGTAGGCATGCCATTGTGTAGCACTATAAAATATATTTAGATTAATAGGAAAACCCCAGAATATCATTAGTCACAATTGTGAAAATAATAATAAAGTAAGCACCTTAAAAAAGAAAAAAACCTAGTTTTCTTCTTGATTGCTTTCCTAAGTCTCTGAGATGTTAGACTCTGAGATAACTGCCAAAGTTGACTGGGCTCCATCAAAGATATTTTTTCTCTCCATTTCCATCACTTAACAAACTTGCCAAGCAGACATGGTCAGTGATTAGGCAGCCGAGTTTGTCCCTTGTGTTTTGTGGCCTCTTTCATATATTACTCAAGAAGGAGACACAAGAAACAGAGGAGAAGGTGACTATCTCAGTGAAAATGGAATTTTAGTTTGTAGAATTCACTATGAACAACAATAGAGTCAAACCAGATTGAATTCTAAGGTATAGTTTAGTGATGTTAATTTTATTCTTTCTGGAGTTCATATGCCAGTTCTGGGCAGATAGTTGAGTTTTTGACCTGACTGACACAGGACAAGACCAATAGAACAATAGGAGGACCCTTGCTGACCCTTGCCCTCAAATGTGCTGCTTATGAATTATAAAGGAGTGTGTGTGCCTTCCTGTGATCACTAAGTTTTATATTTCTCAGAAGACAAGTTACAAAGCATATCTCCTCCAGGAAGTAAACCCTTTACAATAGAGGCAACCCACAGAGGCAGCTAGTGGAAAGAAAGCATTTGGCTCAAGCCCTAGGGCTATTGGTAAACCACAATCTCTTGTACATAATTTAAATTAAGTAGCAAATAGACTTGTAAACTCACATTATGACCCAAACTTTATGATTCTTTTATGTCTCCCAGGTTCTGGTCACAATGAAACTTTCTCCTTCTGAAGCAATTTAATACAAACATTCCGTTGGCAGACTGTAAAGTATAATTTTTTCAGTCAACCTTTTATAGGTGTGTTGGGTGCATATTGTGTTCGCAGTTGGAAGGGGGAAAGAAAGAAGAAACAATCGCATCGTGAGTATAGAAACATATGTGTTATGCACTTATGAGACAGATTTGCAAGTGAAAAATGCTAAAAGATCTTAGCTCTGTTTTTGCCTTTCTCTGCATAAGGCAGATGAACAGAGTTTTGGCTGAATATTTAAGCCTGCTAAAGACTAAAACGCTCAACATTTAGCAATTTCCTCACTCTCAGAGCCATTCCGTATACGCTCTTTTCCCCAGCCCCAACAAGGCTGTTCCTCCTTGTAACTGGAGAATGCTGCGTGCACCTGTGAATCTATTTCTAAGCCGTAACTCCTGGACATTTAAGCTGAGTAAAGAGAAAAGAAAATAAAGTTTTCATTTCATCATCATATTATTATAGGTAACCTGAAAAAAGGCCAGAATATTTTAGAGAATTATACTGTTAAAAAATACAGGAAAAGTTGAAGAGTGGAAACAGGTGATAAGTATACGCTGGCGAGAGGTGTATATGAATCGGGTAAAGGGGATAGAGTTAGGAAGAATTATATGGACTCCATATTAGTGTCTACACTCTTGGACATGCCCATTAAGATTAACATTCCCAGGAACCCAACCTGCATGCTCTGTGGTCGACATGGTTTGGGAGTGGCCAGTGACCTTGGCTTCAGTGACTCCTACTCGACAGAAAGAATCACATTGCCAATGAATTTAGTTTTCTCTCACCATTTTTTTTCTCTTGATTTCTTCTTCAGAAAGATAACAGTATAAGGAAATGGTGTTTTCCTTTTTGATAATAAATTGCTGTGGAGTTAAATGTGGAGACAACAATAACATCTATGGTGATAAATGATGTGAGTATCCAGATCATCCAAGGACTTAGGAGGTTTTAAGAGAAGTGCTAGTCAGTACTAAATCTAGTAAAGTTTAAAAGAAGACATCTTTTTCTGTCATAGAGCAGCACCAACCAATCAAGTAAAAGGGAATGAGGTAGGAACTGGAGAGGTGACTCACTAGATTAGAGCACCAGCTGCTCTTAGGTATGACCCGGGTTCAGTTCCCAGAACCAATGCCTTACAACAGTCTGGAACTTTAGTTTCAGGGGGCTCATGGCCTCCATGGCCTCTAGAGCACATGGTACACAAACATACTTATGGTACAGCACTCAGACACATGGGGTAGGTACAAATCTTTATAAAATATGTGTAAGGTATATCAGGTTGTAGACAGATTGACTTGAATATTTGCGCTATTTCAAAACACGTGCATCAAATAATGGTAATATTTATCTTAAATTTTGGAATTTAAATGTGTGTATTATTTATCAATTAACTTGATATGAGAGAGAAGGATTTTAGATGCATAATATGGACATTGTGTATGTAAACTCGACATTAATACAAACAAATACACAGAGGTTACAATTTTGTTCAGTCTTAATAACTTCTATTTTTTGGTAATATACATGAACCATGAGTACATCAAATGAAATAAGGTTGACACAGAAAGATATGAGGGATTTCACCTTAACACAGAACTTGGAATCATAAAATGCAGTTAGAGAGATATGATATCCACCAGTGGTTGAGCATGAGAAAGATACAGAGAGACAGGTCAAAGTTTACAGTCAGATATAAGATGACTGAGCTCTGGAGAGCCAATGTAACAGCTGGGTAGTATATTTAATGCATAGTTACAATTTGCTGAGAAGGAATTTCAGTATCTACACACACACACATACACACACACACACACACGAATTAAAATATGATATATATATATATATATATATATATATATATATATATATATANATATAAGATGACTGAGCTCTGGAGAGCCAATGTAACAGCTGGGTAGTATATTTAATGCATAGTTACAATTTGCTGAGAAGGAATTTCAGTATCTAGAATTGCACACACACACACACACACACACACACACAGACACACAATATATATATATATATATATATATATATATATATATATATATACATCTTTATATATAGCCTATATATTTATATATGAAACATAATGCTACATATATAGTATGTAACATCGTTAACATTTAAAATGTTTGTACCAATACACTGAAATCCTGAGACATAGAATATAGAAAAAATACCCTTGACCATGACTATACAACTTCCTTGATGAGCAATGTACCTATTGCCCATCTCAGAGGATGTCTGCTGCAGCACAGCTCCACTGAATCCTTTTGTTACCCTTGTCCCATTCCCTGTGTGATCTGACATAGCTGGGCTGCTACCCCAAGCCTTCCTAGACTTTGAGTGGTATGTTCATATGTGTTTGTAATCCCATTGGTTCTACCAGATTTAAAACCAAGGCAAAATGGAAATGGGTGAGAATTATCTTTCAGGATGTCCATTACCTTATCACCTCACCTATAGAACAATTTGGGATTGTAACTGACTAAGCATGGCACATCTGCTGCCATTTCACAGCTATTTGTAAGTTTTAGTTGTACATTAAAATAAAATAAAATAAAATATAACCTCCCTAGTATTTTGCTTGAAGAACCCACCATCACTGACACAACAAAAAGTCCTGAGACCTTTTTGCTCTCTCAAGTTTCTGGATGAAGAAAACAGATAAAAAGGCAGAGGAGTTACAGGGGTTGCCAGACTGTGGGCTGAGTTCAGTATTTCTTGGAGTGGTTATTATGTCCCAGTTCAGACACTCTTGATCTGTGACTCAGTCCAGTTATTTTCTTACTATAGGAACCTCTTGGCCATTTCTCTTTTCCACATCCTGTCAGGAGAATGTCCCATGCTGGTAGTCATCTATTGAAAGTTTACTCCTTTCCAGTCATGACACATATAGGTTATTGCTCCCTTTTTAAGAGGAAATATTTTCACAGTTTTTTTCCCCTCAGAAAAAGTCTAAATTCTATTAAGTCCACATTAATTACACTTTTCTATGTCTCTTTAAAATGAATTTGCTTCATCTTTCCTAAACTGATGCTTATTGTTTTGTTTTTAGGGTAGAAAAACATGGACTGTTACAGATTTATAATATAATTAGGTTGAAAAATATCCACAGCTCTTGAAATTGATTTAAAAAAAATGTCTACCCTTTCCATCTTCATGTTACACCAGAAAGAAATATCTTCACACTAGAACTCAATTTGTGAACAAATTGGAAAAGCAAAATAAAATAGAAAAATAACAGCCAGTAGACATTTCCCTCCTCTATACACATTTCTCTAAAAATGCCGATTGGGGAACTGTGTAATTTCAAAAGTTAGTTTCCAGAGGGAGAAAAAGACTTCCTTTTCTTTTTCTCTTTCTTTTTCTTTCTTTTTTTCAAATCTCCCAGTTTGGTACAACTACCTTTAGTTTTACGGACTACTGAAAAGTCACAAGAATTCACATTAATAGCTGGACATGAGATCAATACGTGGATCATACTTCTGGAAATGCCATCAGTGGTACCCCTCACGTGACCTGCAGAGAGGGTTTTAGTCTTTTATCCAACATGCCCTAAGAGATTTCAACAGAATAGCATTGGCACTGGCAGCAGAGGATATAAATTATCCGAAGAAATGAACACCATAAAGGGATTGTCTCTATGTCCTTCATGGAGTTTGAGAGGCACAAGACATGTTGCACAAAGTTCAGTGGGTGTCTATATCTCACCCGCATTGAAGGCTAACTGGCCAGTGCCCAAGCCAACATTTTAAAATGTCTAATAGATTGATAATTTATGTGGTGTAAGGTAGTGTCTCAATTTTATCATACTTAGTTGATATTCTTTCATCTGATATCTGAAAGTCAGAAGAAAAAAAAATGGGATTTAAGATGAGATTTCCAAAGAGAGGTGACTTTCAGAAAAACACTAGGTAGGAGGTCGAAGGCTGCCTCCCTAGTTTATTTTTCTGCATCATATTTGTGGTGTTTTTGGCTAAATCGGTTTTTACAATTTCTATTGTTGTGGTTAAAGCCATTTTTAGTGAGTTATCTGGTAACCAAAGAAATGCAAATTTATTCTAGAAAATCCAGAAAAAATGAAACAAACCAATGAGAGTTAAAAGTCAGTATTTTTTTTTTTTATTTAAAATAGAAATGTTTGGTAGACTCCACCTCATGTATGGTATTGTACTTAAATATCTTACAAGATATATCTGTGTTTCTGTGGAATGTGTTTAGGCGTATGTTGTTTTTACTCCCAGGAGATAAAACTGTTAACTTGAAACAAATCTTCAGAGTAGTTCCCCCTCTCAGTATATCTCAACTTATCCATACATGTAAGCATGCTCACATTTCACTTTGGCATAATTTGTATTGTCCTATTGCTGTGTAGATTTTCAGAAACTGAATTCCTTAAAAATGGATTCCCATGTTTTAAAATATTTTGTAGCATAACCATTGTTGATTAAATTGTCTATCACAGTTTTTTTTTAAATTTATATTAGGTACTTAATTTCTCCTGCAGTAAATAAGATCACAAACTATATACTTATATGTGGACTCAAAATATTTATATATGTTTCAAAATTAATTGCTAATTTTTAAGGCTAAGAAAACTTATACATTGTCTAGGGTTATTCTTTGTATTCTGGAATAGCAAAGACAAATCTATACACTGACTTAACTCTCATCTACCTGATTTTCTTAACTTGTAAATTATTATTATTATATTTTCTTAACTTGTAAATTATTTTCATATCCTTTGCAATATTAGAGCATGTTTTTACCCCAATTTTAAAAGAATGTAGGGTTTTTTTTTTTTTTGTTGGAAATAACGCTTTTTATTTGGATTTTAAATGATATTTCTTCAACTTTTTAATGTACTAGTTTTAAGTCTATGGGTGGCCCCTTTAGCTACTACAGTTAGGTAAGTTTTAATAATGTCTTTCTTCATTACTTTAATAAAAAATATGTTTATTATATTGAAATAAAAATAAAACAAAATGGGTTTTCAATGCTTTTGTTTGTTTGTTTGTTTGGTTAGTTGTTTTCTTGTAGCTAGGAACCAATTTGAAAAACCTCGGTAGATTGGCACAAGATAACTTAAAAGTCACTTTTGGAGGAAAATATCTACTGAGGTTTTTCATTTAAACTTTGTCTGCCTTGCTCATGGTCACAGACCACCTCCCAGTGTTTTCCTGGTATATACTAACCTTGTGAAACATAGATACTGACTGCCTATGAAAGTTAATTTCCAGTAGTGACCATTATCTAAAGTCCAGACTTTACACAGCGTGGGATAGCTGTCTACAGCATATCCTGATATTTCAGGGTTCAGGCTGACTCATTGAGAGAAGCCAATCTCCTTTAATTTTTAGAATAATTCTTACAAATTTAATTATATTCATATCCCACACTGTACTCTTAGTTTCTCTTAAACAAATCGATAGAAAGCTTTAAAGAATCCACTGTGGTGCACATTACTACAGTCTTATTGTGAGCTTTTAGAGTATTGACTAGTAGTTTTCTATTTACAGGAATTAGTAAATGGCATACAGTGCTCCCTCTGCACACTTAAACAGGAATATGTTCACAAAGAGCATGGGAGTCAATACTAACAACAGAAACTAAGGTTTTTATGTATTGGCTGCCTTTTTTCTTCTTTCCTGTGTACGGTCAAGGTCCCAGGTACTTAGAAAACAAGTGACCAGTTGCATTTTTAAAGTCCTTCACTTGGTTTGTATGAGACTTATATTTTTAAGAGATAATTAAACATAATATTTGAATGTATTTAGGTTATCAATCTTTCAGTAGATTCATATGGACCATTTTTCCATCACTGATTAAGGACTAAGACAATAAGTTATTTCAAAATACAGCTTATTCATAGACTAAAACATATTAAATACCTGAAATACCAGCTGAAAATAAAACCAGGAAGAGAGTGTTTTATTACTATAACTACTATATACTACTTTATTGCATACACAGTTTTTCCAGAGCATTTTTGAAAAAAATATATGCTTAATGTGTTTAATAGAATCATGTTTTGTTTTAATATCGCATTATGGAAATACAACTTTTGACCTATGATGCATGAAAGTTAATATATTCCAGCCTAGATTTACATGAGTTAGGTAATAAGGAGGAGAGATGCACAGGTGGCATAAGATAAACGGACTAGGCTAAAATAAAAACCAGCCTAGTTACTTTAATTATATGATGGGAGAGTTATTTTAGTTTAACTTTAACAAAGAATCATAAGTGAAAATTTAAAATTTATCTTTTCTCTGATAGTTGTCACTTCGATTTACTAAACCCCACACATTTATAACACATAAATTATATTTCCTCCAGAGTAGCTAAAATTGTCTTTAATATTTGAAAAGGAAAATATTGTGATATGTCTTTCATCTATTTTCCAAATTAGCAACCCAGGAGGATGTGAAATGATCATATAGGTGTGGTTTAAATGTGTGAACAAATCTACTTCCAGAGTAGACACACTCTGGACCACCTGCATCTCCCCGTATTAAATAACGATTGCAAAATGACCCCTGTAGTCTGCAAACCAGGCTGAAGTATCCAAGTGATGTTTTGAGCCACAGAAAAGCAGATCACAAGGAGCCTATCTCATTGGGCTCTGGTGGCACTAGAGTGAGGATCTGGGAAAGCGGAAAGGTTGATGAGAACAGCAGGACTAACTGGGTAGGTATGGTGCTACATGACTATGAAGCCAGCACTGGGCAGCAAGGGCAGAAAGACCAGTGGCGTGCAGCCATGTTCAATTCCATAGAAATACTGAGTTCCTCTTGGATCAGTAGAGACCATCTCAACATAACAACAACAACAACAACAACAACAAAATGCAAATTGATAGAAATTCAGATATGGCTTACTTCAATGTTTATCATTAACCAACTACAAACGTTATATTAGACTATCCAAGACAAACACTGATATTCTGACTATCTCTGATTTGCTGTGGTTCATTTTAGAAGGCAGCTTTTATCCTATATTTGTATATAGTACTTCAAACTTTCAAATTACAATGTCTCTATAATGTTTTGAATTTTAAGGTCCCAATTATGACAACTCAGGAAATAAGAGTGTAATATCTGAACATCCAAAGCAAAGAACCAAGCCCTTACCAGAGACAATGGATGATAACTAGAAGCGATTTTCTTTCTTTCTCTTTTTTTTTTTTGTTATTATAATTTATTTTATTTTATTTATTTATTTATTATTATTTTCTTTATTTACATTTCAAATGCTATCCTGAAAGTTCCCTATAGCCTCACCCTGCCCCTGCTCCCCTACCCACCCACTCCCACTACTTGGCCCAGGCCTTCCTTTGTGCTGGGTCATATAAAGTTCGCAAGACCAAGGGGCCTCTCTTTCCAGTGATGGCTGATTAGGCCATCTTCCTGCTTGTGGACGTTGTACATCGTGGTGCGGAGCCTAGTGCGCACCACGATGTACAACGTCCACAAGTTGTCGGATTGCTCTGGCTAGGACTTCAAGTACTATATTGAATAGGTAGGGAGAAAGTGGGCAGCCTTGCCTAGTCCCAGATTTTAGTGGAATTGCTTCAAGTTTTTCTCCATTTACTTTGATGTTGGCTACTGGTTTGCTGTAGATTGCTTTTATCATGTTTAGGTAGGGACCTTGTATTCTCAATCTTTCCAAAATTTTTATCATGAAGGGGTATTGGATTCTGTCAAATGTAGAAGCGATTTTCAATCCAAGGTAAGACAACTTGACCATAACCCAGCAAGAGCTGAGTATGCATGAGTAATATGTAATAACCTGCTTGTGGACGTTGTACATCGTGGTGCGCACTAGGCTCCGCACCACGATGTACAACGTCCACAAGCAGCTCCCTTGTCAAAAATCAAGTGACCATAGTTGTGTGGATTCATTTCTGGATCTTCAATTCTATTCCATTGATCTACTTGTCTGTCGCTGTACCAGTACCATCTGCTTGTGGACGTTGTACATCGTGGTGCGCACTAGGCTCCGCACCACGATGTACAACGTCCACAAGCAGAGTCCCAGATTTTAGTGGAATTGCTTCAAGTTTTTCTCCATTTACTTTGATGTTGGCTACTGGTTTGCTGTAGATTGCTTTTATCATGTTTAGGTAGGGACCTTGTATTCTCAATCTTTCCAAAATTTTTATCATGAAGGGGTATTGGATTCTGTCAAATGTAGAAGCGATTTTCAATCCAAGGTAAGACAACTTGACCATAACCCAGCAAGAGCTGAGTATGCATGAGTAATATGTAATAACCCACTTTTCCAGGAAAGAACCCACGGCACTTCACCCATCCCACACAGCTAGGTTTGTTTGTTTGTTTTGGCTCCATGTCTTCCTTCTGAGCAATGTACAACTCAGAGCTTCACAGGCTGATGTAGGACTCTGGTTTTCTTAAGAATAGAAGATAGATGACGATGTTCTTAAATTCCTCTCAGAATGGAACTCAGATAATCACCATATTCCTCATCTCATGGATTACAAAGAACGACCTAACTTTTAAATTTTATCTATCCTAATTGTTTAAAATACATAATACATAATATATGCATTAGAATAGTAATATATTATATATATTAGAAGTATTTTAAATGAAAGCATAAGATAAAACACCCAGATGACGAAAATGAACACAACACAAAATCCAAAACTATTTCACTATTGAATTTAGATGTTTTAAAAAACCTCCAGATTTATAGATATTGTACTTAAGTCTATGCTAATGAAAATTTCAGGCAGACAATGGCTACTAGTAAAATATTGCATACTACTAGTTAACAGAAGCTAATATTTGTTAAAAAAAAATTCTAGCACTGTTTTATGGTCCTTGCATAACCTAATCATTGCCCATTTACAAACCCCTAGAATGGAGATAAAAATCATTATTCTTTCCATTGATTACTATGGCTAATATTTATTGTCAGCTTGATGAGATTTCTAACCGTCATGAAGACACATGCTACCATGTCCATCTGAGATTTTCTAGTTTAGACTAATTGAGCCAGGAAGGTCCACTGTATGTAGTCTGGCTGCCACCATCATGAATGTGGGCAGCACTCTTCCATGGGGTTGAGTCCCACAGCCCTTACAGAGGAGAAAGGAAGATGGCCAGCAGAAGTCATGCCACTCCAAGTTCCCTCCTACTGTGGACTGCATCCTCCACTGCGGTCCAACACAAAACCTTCCTTCTGTAAGCTGTTCCTGTCAGATAGACTGTCAGAGTCACAGGAGAGTAGCTGATACACTGATGAAGATGTTATTGCACAGCCTGGCTAGTGAGCCAACAGTGGTAAGAGGCAAAGCTCGTTTTCTTACCCAGTTCCTCTTGAGTTCAAAGCACGTATTTTGGCCACTCTGATCTCTCTCACACAAACTTACCTGTAGGGATTTGAGAATGGCTCAATTAGGCTCTCTACTTCGCCCACAGGGAACTGATCTGTGTAAAAAATGATCAATAAATATTAATTTCAAGATTATGATAATGAGGTCATAATTATCATGTATAATCCCTCATGGATTCCATTTTTGGATACTGTGACTTAGACAGTAAGCACAGAGATTTTAAGGGTAAATATTTGGCAGGATTTTGCAATAGCTTTGATTTTTTTTTCTTGTTACCGTGTACTATAATTTTGTGTTTGTAACAAGTTAAGGGAATTTATGAGAAACCTATGTTAGATTCTTAAAACTCACATGGTGAATGTGTGAGTAAATTTACTGAATACTTTAAGATGTTTGTTCCAAGCGTTCATGGAAGCAGAAATGATGATGCCACCTGTCAAGTACTCTTTTTTTGTATCCCCTGCCCTCCCCCCCCTCAAGTGTTCTTAAACATACCCAGTATGTATAAACTACGCAGTTGGATTACAGATTACTAGAATAACAAAAGACACATTTTAACAACTTGTGACCAAACACAAAATTTTATAGTCTAGTTATGATTTTGTTACAAGCAAAGCAAGGTAATGTTTGCTGTTTGTTGAGCAAGATCGAAACACAAGTTAGACAGAGGCAAGAATTTCTGCCATTGGGTCTAAAATCACTCAGTGAAGAGTTTTAGACTTTACCTTCAAAAACTCCTATCCTAATTGGACCAAGTTAAGCCATCATTGGCATAGGTACAATGAAGAAACCCTGGCAGCAAACATTTCAGAGTACCTGATTCACATTTCTGTGGGAGGTGATCAGTTTCTCGGCAACAAAGCCTGTCTTTATCAAAGGGAGTCTGACTTTTTTCCTTGTTTGGTTTTGGATCTGTTGGAGCTTCCATGGCTCCCCAGGAATGACTGTCATCTTGAGATCCATGGCCTGTGACTTGCCTTTTATGAGGTACTCCTTCAGTTGCAGTAACTGCACTCCGATGTTAAAAATGCTTGAACCCCACTCTTTTACATGGGTGTCTTATGTGAATTGAAACCTGTAGAATTCCTAAGATCTCTGAGGATGTTGGTGGGCAGGCTGGACTCATTCTGTTCTTGGTTCTCCACTGGCTTTGGTTTCTTTTGTGTGCTGAGAAACTACAGCTGTACTTCAGCTGGGCCTTAGGACATTTCCCCTACTTGTAGTTCAAATAATGTACTTAGTTTCCTCTCAAAATATATATTCAAGAAATATATGTGTGTAAACTGATAACAAGAACCGGACGTTCTAGGGTGTGAACTGTTGTGGTACATAGCATAAAAATGGTCAACAATGGATTTTGTTCTCAAAGCTCATTCATTATTGCCAAGGATAGCCATTTACACATCATTGTTTCTCATTGCCTTACAGTCCTTCTGTGTTTAATAATTTTATATGTCAACTTGATTGGATAGCAGTAACCCATATTTTGTTCTGCAGCATTATGTAGATACTACTCTGAAGGTATTTCATAAGTGCAATTAATATTCTATCTTAGAAAGCATTTCAGTCTGTTACACTCATACAGCTGATATAAAGTATGTTTTGATATAATTTTTCCTGTTGATAATTAATTAGTGTTAGAGACTATGTTGTGTCTATGCTGATAAATGTTTACAACTACCTAACAAGGAGGATATGTTCTCTTAGAAGATTTTGTCCATGAGAGAAACCCAAGTATCCTGCACAAATTAAAGCAACAAAGATATGGATGGTGTAGTCCTGTGGCATCATAATATAATCTGTCACCATGAATGTGATGTGCCACCATGAGTGTGATGTGATGTTTCACCATGAGTGTGATGTGCCACCAGGTGTGTAATGTGCCACCAGGAGTATGATCTGCCACCATGAGATTGATCTGCCACCATGGGTGTGATGTGCCACTGAGTGTGATCTGCTACCATGAGTGTGATGTGCCACCACAGGTGTGGACTATACTCAGTATCATCTGCCATAGTGAATGTCATCTGGTACTTACCGATGAGAGTTTTATGATGTTTTCTTTTCTTTCCTTTTTCCCCCTCTTTAGCTTGATTTTTAAAATCTTTCCCTTATTTTTCTATTTTGAAATTTTGTGGTAGAACAGAAGTAAAATCAAACTTTCTCAATTTTGTTTGCATATGGTTTACTGGCATGGAATAAATTTATAATGTTATACAAGTGCATGTAGTCAAATGAAAGGCATTGGGCTGGTAATAGACATTGTTACTTCACTAGTCAATTTCTGCTAAAAGTCGCTATTATTACTGTGGATGAGAATTTCTTTATGATTTTGTTATAACTGCTCTTGATGTTCATTGTTTGCAAATAGGTAAAGTCGTTGACAGTGGAGTAATTTGGCTCATCAATCAGTATCTGTTGGCCTTCTCATCAATGTTCTGGCTTTCTTGTGTAAAAAACTCTCAGTACATTAGCTAGCTGGTTCATCCTTATACCACACTAGTCTTAGTTCTTTCATGAGTGGATTGAGGAAACTACATAAAGCTTTCAGAGAATACCCTTGGCTTCTGAGGATACAACTTTTGCTAGGGCTATTTGGAATATCTGAACCAAAACCTACAGAGAACTCTAGATGACCACAAAGTAATTTTTGCCTAGGAAAGAGAGATAGGACTTCCGTGACTGATGCCAAATAGACAGGATCATAATTTATCCAAACACATGCCTGCATGCCTGTGATTGGTCTCAGTCCCTGTTTTTAGGATATATGAACTGGTAGCTTATGCTCCCCGAATGAGTAACCTGGGAGCCACTCAGTTGTGAGCTTTTGCCTGGTGATGAATATAACATGTAAAAAATGTGTACATTGACTTTTCTTAACTACTTCTAATAGAGCTGGTTACACAAAGACCATGCAGGACCATGCAGAGAAAGCATGGGCACAGCACAAGCAGAGGCAGTGAAGTAGCAGAAGTGGCCAAGTGCTCTGCAGCTTGAGCGCTGAAATAGAAGTAGACACCATTCCAGAGTGGTCACGGAAGGAAGGATACTGGAAGGAAGGAGAGAGATGTCCAGAGATGGGGATGATCTGTAGCTGAAGAAGGACAAAGGGCACAAGGAAATGTGTAATACAAAACACAGGCTTTTCTTGCCAAAGGAATTCCAGGAAGCTCTTATTAACTACCATTACCGCAGAGGGACTCACACACTTTAGGCCTGTAAGTAAAATACTGGTCAGGGCTAATAGCTAGGGAATCCCAATCGTTTTGACCTGTCCAGCAGATATAATATTGTCAGCTGTCAGGGGCTGAGGAATTCTGACACTGTCGTAGTCAAGAAATTGCAGTGTCAGCTGCAGTCAATTGCTGAACCGTATGACTTCCTAGGTCAACAAAAAAGGCTAGAAAAAGCATGGAATTGAGGCTATAGATGAAATAGCTGCTGGTTGTCTTCATGGGCAATGTGATACTAGAAGGTACCACCTGCTGCTGCTGTTCCGGTATTCTACTGCTACCAAACACTGAAGGAAGCAAAGGCTGTCAAAGGCCAGTCCTTGAGTTTCTCCTACCAACCCACAATTTTCTTCTAACTAGCACAAAGGCTCTCCCAGCCAGAGTATTGATAACTCATCAAGCAACAGAAGCTTACCATTCTACTAATATGAAAATTAAATTCATTAGATCATAACTCCTCATTCTCTGAATTTCCCAAACTCTTTAATTGCTTTTTCATTTTCTGAATCTTTGATTTTCTTTACCCTCAATACTTAATAATCATGGAATCACACAGTAGTTTCATTGGCTGTTGTTATCATAGTTGTCTAGTTTCAGTTAGTTTAGTAGTCTCCACTCAAGCATATTGCTTGGACAGGTCTTGCCCTTCTCCCCACCATACCCCTCTGCCCTGTGTCCTCTGCCTTGCTAAAACCAAAAACATAAAGCATAAAATAAAACAGCAAAAAAACAAAACAAAACAAAACAAAAAAAACCCCAAAACCTCAAAAACCTGTTACATTACACTCTTGAAGCTCCACCCAAGTTTTGTTCCCTTATTTGGCCAATTCCTCCTACTGAGGTTGATTACCACAGTCCATCAATACTCTGGCTGGGAGAAGCTCATCTAACTAACATGCCAACTTAAAATGAAGAGACCCATGCTAATCTGAGGTTCCTGTTTTATCTTTATTAACTGATATTGCCTATGGGCCAGGTCTGCCTCCTCTCTATACAGTGACAGTTCTGTCTCCTTCAGACAAGTGCCCCTTACCCCTCTCTCTTCCTTTTCCTTTTTCCTTCTCTTTGTTCTCTGTCCCCTGTCTTTGACTCTTATTCCCTGCCTTATTCCCTACCCTTCGGCATTCTAGGGCAAAACTTGGATCTGAGAACTTGCTCTTTGGGTGTTCTGAGCTAATTCCAATGCCCCCTAACATATCATATAGCTGATTTGAAACTTTTGTGAATGCATAATATTTTATGTTTCTTGCTACTTATTATTTTCCAAAATTAATATTTCTACTCATTTTCCTTTGTTTAATAATTGCATTTAATCTCTTTTTCCATTTCTCCTCTCCATCTATCTGTGCCTTAGGATCTAAGGTGAGTTTTTTTCTCTTGTAGCTAGTATAGAGTTGAATTCTTTAAAATCCATTCTGCTGATCATAGATCCCTTCCCCAAAAGGGATTTAAATGCTTTTCTATTTAAGTGAATCACTAATTAGAAAGAACCTATTTATGACATTTATCTATTTTCTATGTGCTCCTTGGGGGTCTTTTGTCTTTAAGTTGGTGAATTGCCTCTTTGTGTTTGATTTTTTTCAGTGATATTTTGAAATAACTTTCTTTTTTCTTTTTCATAATTCCTGTTATTAAAATACTATGGGTATTTCTATTATGGTTACCGAGTTATATTTAATAACTCCACAATCTATCATTCAAATTTGAATATTTTCAAGTAGGTAAAATTTGATAATAGACAAAACCTCCATTATTTTAAAATCTCTATCATTAATGTTTTCAGTTGCAGATGTCACAAAATTGCATAGTAACACATTTTGAACACAAATTACAAACTAATAATTATTTTAATTGCATCAGTTCCCTAAGATATGCAGAAAACAAAAAAGAAGATACAGATAATGGAAATAACTCTTACGATTTTCTTCACATTTATGTTAATTAATACATCTGTTTCTATGGGTTTTAACTATTGTATGTTAGCCTGAATTCTGCCCTGCAGTACTTCCTGGGTGCATTTTGTAGAGGAGGCTCATAGTGATAAATTTCTTTAGCTTTTGTTTATCTGCTAAAACAATAACTTATTCCTTTGTTTTGAAAGGTAATTTTATTGCATCCAGGGTTCTTGGTAGATAATTAGTTTTTTTTGTTTAGCACCATGAAACAATTGGTCCATAATTTTCTAGCTCTGAAATTTCTGATGACAAATCTGTCGATCATCCTATTAAGTAACTCTTGTATATGACACATCACTTCCTTCCTATCTTTCATTTCTTTAAATTGACTATAAATTATCTTAGTTTGTGCCTCTTGATCTGATCTTATTGGAGCTCACTACAGTTCGTGAGAGCTTGCAGTCAGGTTGTCTTCTGTTTTATTTGACTTACTCTTTGTTACCTTCAAATGAGGCATAGTTTACTATTTCTTTGCATGCTTTCTGAACTTTTTGATGAAGTCTGTGTGTTTAAATGTAACACAGAATAGGAAGTAGAAGGAGTGTAAAAACGAAAAGGGTTGGGGAACACCAAGGAATAAGGCCCTCTAAATCAACATTGGGGAATCACAGAGGCCGAGGCAGCGTGCACAGGGCACAGGATCAGTGCACATGGGAACCCCAGAGGCCGAGGCAGCATGCACAGGGCCTGTGTGCAGTCCACCACATGGGATCCTACAGGTCAAGGAGAAATGGTCACATGTACCATCTCTGACCCAGAAGCTATCTCCAGTTGATAACCACTTGCAAGTGAATGTTTAGTTTCCCCTAAGGGAGCCTCACTGGGGAAATAAACTTCCCTTAAAGGGAGGCCTGAGGCCCAGTAGTACATAACCAACAGAAAACAATCTCAAGGGCATCTTTGGAGGTTCCTTGCCTCATAATGTCGGGTCAGAGCTTTTCCTTACTTTCGAACTTTATTGTTTTAAAATTTAACTTATTATTTTCTATTTTTCTTTTATTATATATGTATATTTCTATATTTTATGACATAGGTCATATATATATTACATAATATAAATATAATATTATAAATATAGTAATAAATAGATATTATACATAATATATAATATAGTTACATATATGTAAATATATGTGAATATATGACTATAATATATAATAGTATACATAATAGTGTATGTGATATATGTAGTGAATATATAGCATATATCATATAAATATTCTTACATATAGCTATAATATATATTTATATATAATGACTTCACATATACATATATGTGTGTATATATATATATATACATACACATACATATATATATTTGTCTGTATATATTTTGAGTAATGCTTTTATGGGATTCTTAAGTATTCAATCCTAGACGTTTCTGTATCTTGTTGCCTTTCTTGGGCTCGTTTCCTTCTGTTTGCGTGTTCAATTCCACTGTGTTAGGTTTTGTGTTGTCTTATTATACTTTATCCTATTTTATTATTATCCCTTAGAAGCATGTTTGATGAGAGACAGGAGGGGGGAAGGTTCTAATGGGTGGGAAGGTGAGCAGGAACTCTGAGGAGTTGAGAAATGGGAGGTTAAATCAGTATATATTATGTAAGAAAATTATTTTTAATTTGTTCTCTCATATATTACATCCCAACAGCAGTTACCTCTCGCTCCTCTCCTCTAAGTCCTCCCACCACCTCCCTGCCTATTCAGACACCAACCAAAGATGGCATATCAAGTTGCAGTAAGTTTAACCCTCTCCCCTCCCCTCACATTAAGTCTGGATGAGGCAACTCAGTGGGAGGACAAGTGTTCCAAAAGCAGTCAATTCTCTTCCAGCCACAGAACCTTTGACCTACTGTTTGTCCTGCCACCATGATGTGCTGGGATAGAGCGGTAACGATGTAGTGGGAATGACTACCCAGTGACTGGTTCAGCTTGAGATCCATGTCAGGAGAGGGAGCCCACCCCTGGCACTGCCTGGAGGACCCAAAAATCTATTATTAATGGAAGAAGAAATAAATATAACAATCAGAATTCTAGGAATCAGTTTGATGTTTTGTTTATTGATTTTATTTTACAATTACTATACAGAATGTCACTATTCCAATATTAGTCTGAAAAATAGCCTGAGGAGTAAACTTTAAGTTTTCTAGGTCAGTTTCTGAACTTTCACACTTACCTGAGAATTCATGTTCATACTGCTCACACTATTTTACACTATGTAATTTTCCTATATATTAGATTGGTTTTGGATTGTGTAATGGGCAATGGCTGGCCAGAAGAAGAAAGAGGTAAAAGAGGTTTTTGTAAGTCTCCCATGGTCACTTGAGCTAGAGGGAGAAGTTCATTAGACAATGACCCCATGAGCAACCAAAGGACTCCCTCTCTGCACATGTTGCTGTAGTACACACTCGTAGTTTAACTAGCAGTGATCAGATAGATTCGTGACATTTAGAATACAAAAAGCTTTACTCTCCTTTTAAATTAAATACAAACGAATCACTTTCCTTTAATGAACTGCACATCAAAACTTCACACAGCTATTTAATGAAGCCATTAAATACTTATCTATTCCTAAACTATACATCTGAAAGAACTTCTAGACAGTTAAGACAGCCAGTCTGAATCAATGGGGCTTCACATAGGGGTTCACACTTTCACTTTGATACCCCTATCTTCCTCCCTCCCTCCCTCCTTCCTTCCCTCCCTCCCTCCCTCCCTCCCTTCCTTCCTTCCTTCCTTCCTTCTGCTTTCTGAAGATTGTATAAAAGCTCCTCTTTGAACACTTAAATGCTGCTCACCAGAGTGCAGGTGAGTGGAAGACCTTCTGACTGTCATGTGCTTAGAGCTAAGATTTGCTCAAATAAGTATCATACTGTGTAGTCATGCCTTCTTGTAGAAGTTTCAAACCTTCAGTGGCCTCTCGAATTCCCAGAAGACATCCATCAGAAAAGCTCTTCACATATGTAGATGGGGGACAAGCTTCTAGAAGAGTCCCTATTCTCCATTTTATTACAGCACCCCTTTCTCTTTCTCTCTTTTCTCTTTGTCTGACTCTCTTTTTCTCCTTTCTTTATCCTTTTTTTAAAATTGAGGTGGTATAATTGACCTTCTTCCTAGATTTTTAGTTCATTAGGTATATGCAGTAAAGTTTCAATCATTAGCCTGGTTCACAAGGAAGTAGTGAAAACTCTTAAGATATATACTCTAGTGGAATGTTTCAGGAAACCGGGTGGTGCCTTATAGACTATCATGATATACTCGCCACTTTATTGTCTTTCTTGATGACCCTGAATACAGTCGTTTTCCCTGTTGTGTGCTCCCTCTGTGCGGTACTGCTTGTCATAGACACCCAAGACAACAAGATCATGACCATGAACTAAGTCTTCTCCATGAGAACTAATACTATTTTCCTTTTTGTTATGTTTCTTTATTCTGGGAATTGAATCAAAAGACTTGAAACATAAAAAATGTTCTATGAATATTTTATCACTTGTTGCTAATCTGTACATTTCTACAACCATATGAGTGTGTGTGTGTGTGTGTGTGTGTGTGTGTGTGTGTGTGTGTCTCATGCTGGACATGTGACTGCAAAACTAGGAATGAGTCCTGGCTCCCTTGGAACTGTAGGTACAAGTAATTGTGTAGGGTGCTGTAGGATGCTGTGAATTGAACTCAAGTCCTCTGCAGTTTTCTATTCCCCTAAGATATCTCTCCAGCTCCATGATGTTTCTTACTCCCACAGATAATTTTGTTTTGGTGAAGTATAACAATTCATTCTTACGATATTAGATTTATGTCCTTTCTAAGAAAATGTTCTCTACTGATGGTAAAAAATATTCCTGGTTTTCCTCTAATAAAGCTCACACTGTAGTTATGATACATCTCAGTATTTTTGTGAGATGTGAGAATATAGACATTCATTTTCCATCTTCTGGATAGCTGATTGTTGTAGCTTCATTTGTTGAAAAACATTCATTCCACTAAATGAATTGTTGGCATTTTGAAAATCACATAACCATTTCTATGTCAGACAAACTTTGATTGTGTATTATTCCATTCATGTCGTTGATTATCTTTGTACAATGTCTAATCAACACAATATAACTTTCATGTGGTAACTATTAGTAAGTTATTAAGTCAGTATATTTACTTTTTTATTACTTAGTGGCAAATTAACCACACTTAGCAATTTAAGACAATAGCTATGATTATCTCACAGTTCTGTAGGTTGGAAGCACAGGCATTGTCTGGCTGGGCTTTCGGCTCACATTCTCCAGGCTTAAATTAAGATATCAGATGGGTGAATTCACATCTTGAGTTTTGGCTTTTCTCCCACGTTCATTTAGATACTTGGCAGAATGCAGTTTCTGAAATTTGTGGGGTTAAGGTCCACATTTGTGGGAACTAAGGGATAGTGTTAGTTTGTGGAGGTGCCCTGTATTCTCAGGGCCATGTCAATGTGAAATTTCTCACATTGAGATCCTCATTTTCTTCAACTCTGAACCCTGCTGGATTACAGATTCCAATTCAGAGGATTTCTGCATCTAGATGCAAACAAACTCCTCTTAGAATCTTAGATTACTATAGGGCCTATGCCACACCCCACATGTTAGTCAGTTGAGGTTCCACATCTCAGGATTTATACTGAGGAGGAGAGACTCTTAGGAGCTTTCGTAGACTTCTATTTTCTCTAGACAAGAGTCCTGTAACTTCCTTTCCTGCTTCCTCCTTGGCAACTCTCTTGTCTTTCCTAGATTCTGTACATTTACCTGAATGCTTTGTAAAGAGATCACAAATGTCTTAAAAAGGTAAAACAAAACAAAACAAAACAAAATAAAACTCCCCCCAAAACCCAAATCACAGAAAAAAAAAAAACTGATGAGCGCAAAAATTAGATGCTATATTGAGTCCATAATTCAATTTGTTGAAACAGAAACTTAATGGCTTGAAATCTTTTGATTTGTGAACTCCACATATAAAAAAAAATTTAATCTTTCATGGAAGGACTTTAAAATTACATTTAGTACATATGTCCTGAAATATTTGGGTTTTGGTGCTTCTATGAATTTTTTAGTTTTGATAATTTCCTGATTCTATGTAATAAATTTTTTTCGTATAGTTACATTTTTGGAGGGCTTGAAAATATTGTATTTCTAGACATATCTAAGAAATTACAGATAATGATAATGTTATATGAGAGTACAAATCACTATATATTTTCTTTAGATGTCTATACATTGATCTATCTATCATCTATCTTTATTTATTTATTTCATTCTCTGCTGTGTCAGTGAGAACTTTAATGTGGAAGGGAAAAAAATGAATATTTTTTTACCTATTTAGAATTTAGGAAGAAAGCATGTAGCTTTCATTATTAAACGCACAGATTTGGGTTATTTGAAGCTATCCTGTACCCTATTGGGTCATGCCATTGTCTGTACATTCTGAGGAGAAATTCTTGAAAAATCATGAATCCATACCACATTACCCCCATGACTGCAGCACCTTGAGAATATTGTGTGTTTTTTCTCCTTCATGGCTTTAGTTTGTGCTACTGTTCTCAGTCTATTGAGGATAAAACTAACGCTGCATTCCAGTGATTAGTTACATGTGGTCTTAGTGCACAGTAATTTAATACAATCCTGGCTGAAATTCTCTAACACACGGCATTGTATTGTTCTATGTGGCTAAGGTGTTGTACTTCTAGGTCCACAAGAATTGTAAGACTGCATGCTGGTCTGTTTTTCTTTTCTTTTTACCTCACAGCACATTCTAAGCACGTGATCTGCCTCTGAGGTACATGTTCAGATATTTTCTATACTACTTTTAGGATTCTTGTCAGTTTTTGGTATCTGGCATATGATACCCTAATAATTACAGATTTATAGTTGGTTCTTCCCTTGTATTTTATTATAACCTGTATTTATAAAGTGTGAGCCAGTAAATTTAATTAAGTAGTAAGTTAACTAGTAAACTGCAGTGGATCTGGCATTTTGGAGTAAAGAATATTATATATATATATATATATATATATATATATATATATATATATATGATTAGTTACATGTGGTCTTAGTGCACAGTGATTTAATACAAACCTGGCTGAAATTCTCTAACACATGACATTGTATTGTTCTATGTATTGTTCTCTATTTTATATATACATATATATATATATATATATATATATATATATATAACATGATTGTTAAATTTTTACTGAATCTTGTATAATATGTTAGAAGTTGTGTTTCTTATGGAATTTACTTGAGGTAAGATGTAACACTTCTTAAATAACACTGATCATAACCTTTCATTATCATTCTTTCTTTGTCCCTAGGATCCATAGTGGCCTTCCTTTCTTTGCTAAGATTTATTGTGGTTTTCTTTGTTGCTTGATCCTTCTAATGATTTACCAATTTTATTAATTTAAAAACATTACTAATCAGAAAACAGTGAAATATTTAATTCTACTATTTCTATGACCCTTACTTTAGATTTTACCTCATCTACCTAAAGGTTCTGTTTTATGTACCCATGTATACATACCTTCCTGACACAGTGAATTAACGAAGCAATGTCCTTTTCTTGATGGCATCCTTGTCTTAGTGACTAACACAATGACACCTGCTTTTTCTTCTCTACATAAATCTCTTTGACTTTCTGTCTAGCTGTTTATATTTACTTGTCTTCATTTAAAATATTTCTTTGTTTTGACACAATAGTTGTTCCTTACGTTTTTAATGTAGTATGACATTCTTAGTTTCTTATCAATACTGCACATTTCTTTTAATAATTGTATTATACAGTAACAAATCATTGCTACCTATTGAAATTGTAAATACAGATGCATTTAAGTTTGGTAGTCTGCCATCTTGCCCTTTACTGTCATATAATTTTATTGCTGCTTTTTAAAAATAGTTTTAATTTATTGTGATTTTTAAGAGCTATCACATATTCATGAATGTATTTTTCCTGCTGTGTATGAGAGAGAGGAGTTGCGCAGTGCAGGTGTGGGGTGGTCAAGGACAAGTAAAAGCTCTTCTTTTCTTTAACATGTGGATCCTGATGACCTGGGAGCAAATGCTTTCTCCTGGAGACCATTACCAACCAGTTTAACTACCTTTTTAATTGAGTATCTCTAGTTGTACCTGCTTGTGTTACCTTTAATGTTTTTCCTGAATGAATAGTGCAAACACTTTATCATTTTGTCAGTCTAGTCGCAGCTGGACTTATTTTTCAGATAAAGTATCAAAAATTCTCAACATTATGGTTCTGTGCTTTCGATTCATTTTGTTATCATTATCGCATTGTTTTCATTTCCCTCTGGTACAAAAACCATTTCTTTCCTTTCCTGTGATTTCTGGACTCAATCTGAGAAAGCAATTTCTATTTGTTCCATCTGTACCACCGTTTTCCAGCATGGAACATTCAGTTTCTTCTGCTTTTTCTTTCCTTTTCTTTATTTCCACTTTGAGAATCATGAGTTTTTAATGAGCTATTACTTTGTTGTGTATTCTTCAGATTAAATTTATTTTACTTTAATATTCTTATGTCTATTTTCCAAAGCGTATTTTCACTGGTATATTTCTCATTTCCCTGGCTGCTTCCAATGGCTTTCTATGTCTTGTTTGCTCCAGCCATACAACCTTTTTTTTTTTTTTAAATGGGTCACACTCTTTAGTTCTAGAATTTTTATTTTCCTTCTTGGGCTTTTGACTTTATTCTGGTTTCTGTTTCCTCTGCTGTAATTCCTGTATTTTCATTGGGTGCCATTTCCCTGTTACTTTGTGAATGCACTCATTAGCGTCTCTTTGTATTCCAAGCTAATTGCAATACACAGATTTAATCGGGACAGTCTTTAATAACTCACATTCAGAAAAGAAAAGAGCAAAGATTTTCTTCTTTTTATTTTCATGCCTGATGATCTTTAATTGGGATCGGTATATTATAAATGAATCCATTTAAATTCTCTTGACTATGTTAAGTTCTCTGAAGAGTAACTTGTGTTTGACTGGACTGGACTGGACTGGATTCACACTTCTCAGTCTGTTTACTGAGACCACACCAGCTGTACAGTGTTCAGCATTGTGTCTTTTTATTGCTGGCCTCTCCAGAAATGTCTAGGTTTCCAAAGTGAATAACTGTGCGTGCTCGTACATGTGTGTATGACATGCATGTGTGTGCATGCACGTGTGTGTGTGTGTGTGTGTATGTGTGTTTGTGTGTGTGTGTGTGTGTGTGTGTGTGTGTGTGTGTGTG
>NC_034593.1:137147308-137182312 GCF_900095145.1 Mus pahari
TGTGTGTGTGTGTGTGTGTGTGTGTGTGTGTGTGTGTGTGTGTGCAGCATTTAGATACAGAGTTGAGGTTCTAAGCTAACCCATTCTAATTTTTTTTCCTTCCTGGAATCCTTACTTTTAAAATTAACTACTAAGAATCTTTTTTGCTTACATATTCTTCAGGTTTCCTTGTGGGATTTTCTTACATAGTCCCCTTCGGCTCATTGTTTTCTTGCTCCTCCCATTCCCCTGACCCTGCATTGCCTGACTTCTCCTTTAGCCCTAGAGCTGCCTGCTCCCACCATGTTCTGTTGTCTCCATATCCTTCCCCTAACTCCTCTCATTTCCAGGTGCATGAGTTTCTTGCTAGCATCTTGATGATTATCCCTATCCACTCTCAGCTAGACACACATATTTAGAGACTAAGACCCATATAAGACAGAATTTACAGTATTTGCCATTCTGGGTCTCTATTACCTTGCTTAATATGTGGTTTTTCAGTTCCATCAATTTTCCTGACTATTTTGTTTCATTTTCGTTATTACTGAAGACAATTCCATTGTGTGTGTGTACCACATTTCACTATCCACACATCTGTTAGTGTACAGATTTCTTTCTTTTTTATTGTGAAAAGATCAATGAGGGCTGAGATGCAAAGGTGTCTATGGTGCACGGAGAGGTCTTTTGTGTATATGTCCAGCATGGTGTACCTTGGTCATATGCATGCCTACTGTAATCTTTGCGACACCTGTCCACAGATGGTCGAAGTGCGTCCACTATGTAATGACCATGCTAACAGTTGCTGGGGGTTTCTTGTTCCCATATTCTGCCACCCTTCGTTACTACTTGATTTCTGATGTAACTTGCTCCATTCTGGATAATAGATTCTAACAGAAGTTTAAATTCTAATTCGTGATGTTTTGAGGTGATGAATACAGATTGCCTCTCAACAATGGAATACCCTCAAGATTTTATAGCCACTAAGTTCCATACAATAACATTTTAAAACTTTCTCAGATTCCTTAATAAAAAAGGACCTCAGTGAGTAATTATTTTAACTTTGATTTACCTGGTAGTTAAAGGAGTAGAAGGTTTGTTTGTTTGTTTGGTTTGGTTTTTGTTTTCAAAGCTAGGAAAGGATCCATACATGGAATATTCCTGGTTGTAGCTCAAGTACATTTGCCTTCAGGTCCCTACAGCCTCCACTCTCAAGTGAAGGGCCAAGTTTGCAAAATATGTCTTAGTAACTCTTACAGAAGCTGTATCCTTTTTTGATTAAAACATCCATAAAGCCTATTATGAAAACAGTGTGATATGTGTTCAGGTCTGCTAGAGTCTTGGATACAGTCTCCAAGATCTGAAGAGAAATGGAATATCTTAAGAAACCAGTGCATACTTCAGATGCATGGTCCCAGCAAAGAAATCATCCACCCAGGATTCATGCAATCACAGGTGTGGTACCCAGAAAGCATGAGATACTGGAAGTAAAGCATCTGCCATTCCCGTAAACATGTAAAGAGATGACTGGTTGGCATTTACCATGGTGAATGTGGGGGCTTCATGCAAACAGAGGATGGGAACAACCTGGATTGTGAGAGTAATAACAATTTCAAATAATATCCTATGCTTTATTTAAAGGAAGTGAGAAATATTGCAGGAGATAAGATGTGGAGCAAATATTTTAGGTTGGGCAAGGATCCTCTGAGGGTTAGAATTCGAACAGAGAAACATGCTTTGAGGAACAGAGGAGGTTGGAGACAGTAAGTGACAGAGTGGGTGTGGGGAGAGAGAACTCCCTGGAGACTTTCCAGGGCTTTTCTTACCCTGCTGAGGAGCTTGAACCTTTCCTAAGAGTCTGAGGATTTGTCAGTGTGATTTGATCGTATTTGGCTTCTGTAAACATCATGTTGATTAATGAATTGGACATAGATTGGGGACTCCAGAGCAAAAATTTGGTTCATGGGTGTTTTCATTGGTCTGGGCCAGCAATGTTGGGGATTGGATGTGACAAGGTGACAAGGGACCAGAACTGCATCCCTGTCCCAAATAAACAAAGTTGATACATGCAGGTCTCGGGTATGTGAGAAGTGAAGGACTGGGCAACGGCAGTCAGGTGGAGCTTGGAGAGGCTATAACTAGCAGTGTTGCCTGACTTCAGCTTTAAATAATCTTTCATGTGAACAGTTAGACACCTTCTTTCTCCGTCTGTAGACATTATGGTTTGAAAATGCCTAGAGGTTTACTTGTGTTCTGGAAAATATCTGCATACATATACATGTATGTTAGGCAAACAAAAAAATGTGATTTTGAGCACTAATGTACCCTTCCTGGGTTAGGAGTTAGGGTGAGACAATGTCCCAGGATCTGGCATTAACTTCATGTGCAATCACACCTGCAGGAGGGTTCAACATCCAGCATCAAAGCTGGCTAATAAATGGTAAGAGAATTTAGAAATAACAAAATAAAACAAAGCCCTTTACCAGTGCTCTGTAGAGATGACTTGAAATGAAAAGGAATGAAGGAAAGAGAAGGCAGACAGTGCCAGTGTTGCTGAAGCTAACCAGTGAATCAACAGATGGCTGTAATTTACAGACATAGGTCCTCCATCCCAAAGGAAAGGGGTCAAGTTTGATGTTATCAAAACTAACTCCAGTTTTTAAAGTTCTCTACGGCTTTCCCGAATGAAAGATCTTAACAGCATCTCTCTCGCTCTACATGCTATGAGAGCAGAGGGGCACAGTTTTTGTATCCGCAATATAAAAACCAACATGACATGAAATCTATTTGTAATTGTATACAGAATGATAAAAGACACATTTTCATAACGGAACCAGAATTACAGAATACTTTTAAAGTATGCATTGACTTATTCACTACTTGACATCCATTTAAAACTATTTAACAAGATAATTAGAGGTACTTAATTTTAAGTATAAAAATTCCCGTGTTCTTGACTTTAAACATTAGCAGACATAAATACAGAGTCTCGCATAAATTAGAAACATATGTCTAATGATACCATAATGTAGATGGAAAAATACTCATTAAGTGTTATAAATAGTAAAAGTGTCCATGACCTCTTGTTTAACTTTGTAAAAGGGATTCTATACTACATAAAAACATAGAAGAGTATGTTTGTGTAATTTTATTTGTTTTCAAGTATGGTCATGTCCAAAACCACAAGTTAAATTAGATCCAAATAAATACCTATAACACAAACAAATAATTTCCTATAATTTACAGTAAAACAGAATGCCAATCATTAGACATTGACCAAAATAAATAAAAATAGCAGACTTTTTTTAAGTGCTTAAATGACAGTAGGTCTTAAATGAGCAAGTATGACGTAGGATTTCGCTTCAGTTAGCTAAGCTTCAATATATTTAAAATGAGATCTGTGTTTATTGCTATATTTTTGGTTAAGGATGTATATAATACATAGAAAAATGCTTTAGTATACGAAATTATTACAACCAACAGAAATTCTACTTAAACTGACTTAACAATGAAATAAAAGTCTTGATTTCAAGCAACTCTAAAATCTGATTTTAAAATTATTCAGACAACTATAAGAACCCAGTCAACATAGCTAAGAATCTCCACTTGATCCCATCTTTACTATTTTTTTCGTTTTGCTTCTATTTTCTGTCTGACTCCCTTCACAATCAGCTCTGCACTTAAAGTACTTAATAGCTGACAGCTGCAGTGACCATAAAATAATATTTTCTACAACAATTTCAGCATTTTCTTGGAGCTATTTATATGCTGAATTAGGACCAGGTTGATACCTGAACAATAACAACAACAAAAGCACTAACAAAAATACTGTGTGGATCTTGGTGGTCTCTTGGTAATTTGGTAATGAGAATGGTTTTAGTCACAGGGAATGTAGTTTGTTTTTAGGTAGTAGCCTTGAATCCCACTACTGACCATACAACAAGACTAGGTATCTCACAGGTAGAGAGTTGTCTCCAGCCAGTTGTGGGGTGTGGAGATGAATAAGAGTTAAACCACTCTTCAGAGGTCAGAGGTCAGGAACATGTCTGAGGAGCCAAGTTAGCTGAAGCAGCTCCAGAAAGCAAGTTGGATTTGGTTCTGTATGTCCAAATATGCCACTTTCAATCAGCATCATATCACGCTTCTTTTTTTCTTCTCTACTCAGCTAGTTTGGCAGTCTGGTGACTTGCTCAGTCATCCCTGACTTCCTTCATCGTTCTTCTAAAAATATCATTTGCCTAATTAAATCTTTGCACATTTATCTTTGTTTCGTGAGTAGTGTGCTTCAGAATGCCTGGATTTATATAAGTGACTATACTATGGGAAAGATATAGTTCCATTTCACATTAAGGTATTTTCTGAAGAGGGAAAATAATATAACAGATATACTCTTTTTAAAGGAAACTATTGTAATGAATACACAAATAAAAAAATCATACAGCTAGATTAAGGCAGATACTCAAAAAAAAAAAAAATCCCACTTGGCCTGCTTACACTTAGGGATCTTTGGAGATTTCTATATACTTATAATGGTCGTTTTAAAAACATTAATGAATTTCTAGATATATATGACCTGCCAAAATTAAAGCCAGAAGATGCAAATAGTTTAAAATCTCAAAAAACAAGCTATTAGATTAGTGCTGTAGTTAAGTCTTCCTCAAATAGAAGCCCAGAATCAGGTGTATTGTCTGCTAAATTCTAGCACTTTCAAGGAAGATTGCATACCTGTTCTTGTTTTATGAAATATGAAGGGCAGAAAATAAAACAGGTAAATTCATGCAAAATGAAAACACCGCCATGATACCGAAACCACATAAGAATACAACAATAACAATAAACCTAGGAACCTGTTGATGAACATAGAAACAAAAATTCTCAACAAAATACTTGTTTTTTTGGAAAAGGAAAATTGGGAAATTTGTATTTCAGGTGTTTGGAACCTTGCTATATGAGGAAACAATTGCAGGAGATGAAAGTCATGTCTCAAAGGATAGGGGAAGGCTCTGTAACTGCAAAATATCCCTGAAGATGGGATTCAGGGGTTCTCACTGTATTAGCAGACAATGACTTTGACAACATTCAGTTGTCTCAGGTAATATTTTCAGAGAGGCAGGGTCATCTTAAGGACTTCAATTGGTAATCCCTGTCTTGGGTTAGTTTAAGTTTCTCAGTGTGGAGAGTAGAATTTTTCTCATAAATACTGAAGTTTTGTTGAGAAAAGAGCTCAGATGGTCACATAATATTATATGTGATGGCTTTAAGAAGTAGGGCTTTGAAGAGGTCATCATATTTCCTTCCTCTTGAGCAAGTGGACTCCAGGGTGCTCATTCCTTTTGCCTGTGTGTTTTGTTCTCTGGGAACACAGCCTCCCTACTCTCCATGAATGAGCTCTTTGGAAGAAGAGCCCAGACTTATGTCAGTCCCTAAAACTGTCAGTACCTGGCTTCTGGACTTCTCCAACTTCTTCAGAGATGGGAAAGAAGACCACTTTTAATCAAACGATCTATTTTGTGGTATTTGGATACAGCAGATTATGTAATGTGGTCATTAAAAGTATTGAGAAAGCAGAGCTGAGTGGTTTGGGACATATCGCTTAACAGTCCTGCAGCTGTCTTGGCAAGAATATATTCCAAAGGTACACTTCCTGTAACTATAAGGATTTTCAAACAGTAGTCTCCAAGGGCTTGGAGAATCCGATTCTTTGAGGGGAGGGGAGGATAAGACTGAAGTCTGTGCCAGCCAGAGGAGAAAGTTATCTCTGGGAAGAGATTCCAACAGTTCTGCTCTTGTGTTTTTTCAGATGTTGGTAAACTAGAGATGATTGGTCGCCAAGCTACAAAAGACCTCCTCAGGGATGCATGTTGACAAATCTTATGTAGGCACCTCCATGATGGGCCAAGGGTCCCACAGGACCCCTTCCCCAGGTAACAACATTGAAGAAAGCTCCTTTCTCTGCTATTCACCATTGCTTCTATGTCTCTGTAATTGGCCTGCTGAGGACAACTTGCTGAACCTGGCTTCTGTGGGCTGCCAGGGCCCAGGGGCTGATTCTAGCAAGCTCTGGTAATATCACTGAACTCTGTCAGATCACTATTCAGAAAATACTTACACAAAATGTTGCGGAGCACTTTTGACGTCTAATGATTGAGGTTCAGCTCCTGCATCTTATCTGCCCCCCCCCCCGCCCCGCTTCAATCTAATGGAGAGGAGAAGGACAGAAAGATAGAAAGGATGGAAAGGTTTCTGAAGCACCACTGAAAACCAAGACGAGCATAATCTAGTTTTCAGATGTTTGTAGACATCTGTGTTGAATGTGGAGACACAGTTGGACCCTAAGAATGATGTCTGATCTTAGATTTGACATAAACAAATGATAGAGATGGGATTTACATGTAGCAATATATAAGATGTCTACATACAACCAACAAGACATCTCGAAACAAAACAGAGAAAAGCAGAATCCTGAAAGGAAAAAAAGTAACCTTTCTGAGAATATCTAGCTTTCTTTCTTATAATTTTATGAACAAGATTTTCAAGAAAAGAGAATAGTTCTAACACATTCCCCTCAAAAGATTTTAGGGGGCTTTGAATTCATGGAAAAATGAACTGAGTTGTGTAATCAAGATCAAACATACGGTCTCAAGTTTAAAAAAAAAAAAAGGCCTTATGAAAGTTATGAACCAGAACCTCACAAACTGTATCATGCATGACATCAGTGCCCAAGTTCCCCAGAACTCAAATAAAATACTTAACAAAACTGAACACAGTGAAACAAAATCCAAGTCACCAAAGGCCAATCAGGAATCTTAAGTACATTTAATAAGATTTCCAGGAAAGAAAAGATAATATAATCCAATGTAAAACTTATGTAGCTAAAATAACAGCAAAGAGGAGCCAGAGAGATGGCTCAGGTGTTAAGAACACTGGCTGCTCCTGCAGAGGGCTTGGTTCGATTCTTAGGACCCACATGATAGCCCGCACTCTCTGTAACTCTAGTGCCAGGGAATCTAGTCTCTTATTTGGCCTCCTTCAGTTCCTGCATGGTCATAGCATACAGGAATACGTAAGCAAAACATGCATAAGACAAAATAAGAAACACAGGAAAAGCAACAATAACACAGATGGTTGTGTGTGTTCGAGTGTGTGTTTAAGAGAACCATGAACAGCAAGTGACTTTAGCATACACTGATAATTAATTTTAATTAGAAATAATCACAAGTAGAAGAAAGCCTGAAAATACTTACAAAATTAACGATGTGCGGATGTAAAAGGTATGGTGGCATCAAATTTGTTTTTCATATCTAGTAATCCAATACAAGAAAGGAAAACACAATACTAGGACTGAGAAGATTGGAACTGAGCAATATTAAGATTCCAGTCACCGTAGGCTGCACAGGGAACCTACGTCAGGAAGCAAATGTGCTCAATTTAGGGAGAAACACACTTATCAAGCAAGCCTTCACTGGTCCAGTTGTCATTTATGTAAAAGGACAATAGTAACACAGTCTAAGAGATGGAAAGTTTCAGGGTTATGTTACTCCACATTCTTTTTTCTTCAACAAAAGATCTGAGAAAATGTTCAGTTGTCTGAATTCCCATATAGTAAAAGTAAAATGTAACTAAAATGAGTGCCTCTGAGAGATACAGCCACGACTCCTCAGACTTGATGATAAATACAGTCTGAAATCAAACGTAACTGTCAAAGATATTAAGAGATTTAAAAATGGATAACGTTTTGCATGACAATAAAAATTTGGCTAGATGCAGAGTTGGTGGAAATGAAGTGTAATTCTTTACAATATAACAGCTCATCTTCTTCAGCTTTTGTCTGCACACGCATTCAGAGACGCTGTAGACAGTACCACTATTTTATTCTCCTTGATACTAGCATATGTGTCATGGACCCCTGACCTGACATGGTGGCACTAAGGCTGGATGGATATTTGAAGCTTCTTAGTGGTCTTCAGAGATTTCTTCACAAGGTGCATGCATCCTTGCTTTGGTGCCACGTAGTCTACAAATGTGAAAGCAACTTTAAGCTCTATTATTTTGTATCTTAAGTGTTATTAAAATCATGGGATCTGTGTCTGTGAATGTCATTTATGAGACCCATCTACAGCTAATTCAGTCACTTGTCAACTATCCTTTCAGAACACAGTGTGTACTAGGGTTTGAGAAGCAAGGAATGCTTAGGATGCATTAGTAACAGTTCTGGAGTTTCAGACAGCAACATCTTTCTAGTGAGGGTCCTTATCTTCCTTTTGTCTTCTGTGCCACCTCATCCTCAGCACTTCTCTTTTTACAAGTAGGAAGGTATTATTTCTTATTTCCTTCATATAGGGTTGTAGGAACTTTTCTCTCCCTGACCTTTAAAACTTTCCTCATCTGCTTGGGTAATAGTCTCGGTAGCTTCAATAATACTTGAAGTGGGTTTTTTGAAGAAGTTAATAAAACTAACTGCTAATTTTGTAAAGGCTGCTTTTCCTCTCTGTGTATATGTAAGTATGTGTTGTGTGCATATTCAACTGTTTGCATGTGCGTGCATGTATTTGTGTTGAAACCAGAGCTCAATCACAGACACCTTTCTTCAAGAACTTCCCACCTTAGTTTTTGATGTGAGCTCTCACATTGGAACCTAATGCTTACCAGTTAGGCTAGACTGGCTGGAGAAGAGCCCCAGGGATCTGCCTGACTGTCTTCTCAGCACTAAGAGGACAAGCTTTTCTCTGTATCTAGGTGCTGGGGATCAAACCCAGGACTGTGCTTATAAGACAAGCACTTCACTAACTTAGTCATCTCCCCAGAGTCCATGGTTATTTTCAGTATGCCACTTTGATGTTTCTAAATAAAATGAATAATTCTATATTCATTTGGGGTGGGTCTCTCTCCCTCTGTGTTTCTGTAGCGCTCTCTCTCTCTCTCTCTCTCTCTCTCTCTCTCTCTCTCTCTCTCTCTCTCTCTCTCTCTCTCTCTCTCTCTCTCTCTCTCTCTCTCTCTGTGTGTGTGTGTGTGTGTGTGTGTCTGCGTCTGTCTATGTGTATTCCTGTGTAATGTGGGTATATTTAATTTAGAGTTGCCTGTGTGGGTCAGAGGATACCGTTGCTGGTGGTATTTACTTTTGTTCTTGTTTGGAACGATTTCTCTTTTCTATTCTGCTTTTGCTTTTCTGCTGTGTATGAAAGGTTGCTGTCCCACAAGCTTCTAAAGATCCTCCAGTGTCTATCTCCAGTCTGCCTGCAGGAACACTGACCACACACACACACACACACACACACACACACACACACACACACACGCACCATGTCCATCTCACTATGAGTTCCCGTGATCCTTACTCAGATTCTTACACTTGCATGGCAAGAGTTTTAACCAGGAAGCAATCTCTCTTCAAATGGAAAACATTCTATTGTTTTATCAATAATAAAATATTAACACGCATCATATTTTTAAATTTATTGTAAATCTTCGTGGTAATATTTCCAGTAATATCAAATGAGAAAAAATACCATAAACAACTTTAAGACTGTTTATCAATGAAATCAAATGAGAAAACTGGGAAGTTAAAATACTGGCACAAAAGCAGTTTTATATTTATTTGTTGTTACTTCATAATATGTCCATTATTCAGAAAAAAAAACCCAGAAACCACTGAAAATTACTGAATTGATAAGATAGTCCAATAAGTTATCTAATGATCAGACCCTTAAAAACAATAGTTATTGCATTCACAGACAATTATTACTAGAATTTATAATAGAAAGCTAACACACTTTCTGTAAAACAGTAATCATTTTAAGCCTAGGATATCTGTAGTCAGAAAGGCAAAAATTGTCCAAAAATTGCCCCCAAAAGTCCCACTGCTTTACTGGAGACAGAAAGTAGGGCTAGGCAGAGAAAGTGACCTGTGTGACTGCATTTAAAGGTGTACGCTCTATTTCAGCTGAGATAAAAATGGAGAAGAGAATGAAAAGCTATCTTGCACTTGGTCAAATCAGACCATGAATGTGACTTCACCGAGACTTAGAAACCAAGAGTTTGCCTGGATTGATCTAAATGTAGGAGTAACAGAAATATAAAAACACTGTATGAAATCATATTGGGTGCTCTCTGTCTAGTGATTGAGTATGGTTGAGACGGTCACAGGAAGGAAAATATGGGACTAAGAATTTTGTCTTTACTTTGGCAGAGATAGGAGACAGTGTCAACCATACCTGCTGTGAAAATGAAACATTGTTCAGTTTCCCAAGACTTTGAAGAATCCCTAAATAGGAGCAAATAATAATACAGAAAGTATAGAGAATATTCTAAATCATATGGATAGGTATAACTCAGGATATAACATGCCATATACATATTTTTGATAAATCTCTCTTGAAATTAGAAAAGATGTATACAGCCAAAATGACGTCAGTGTTTCAATATTTAACCTTGTCCATGTCACACCTGTTTTCCTGGGAAACATAATAAAATCTTTGCATTAATAATATTCTTCATATTTTAAGTAACAAAACTTGAAGTTGTTTCTATGGTTATAGCGTTCTAGAATTACACCCAAGAAGGTCCGTGAGCTTATTATGAAGTGTTGAGCCTCTTAGTGAACTTAAACTTTCGGTCAGTGAACTTAAACATACATAGAAATTGAAATTCATCTAAAAATGTTTTTAATAGTTAGAACCATGAGAGACAGTTAAAATTAAAATGTTAGGCAAATTGCAAGTATCTTTCACAATAAATAACTCTATAGTTTATTAATGCTAAGGGCTTGTATAAAATAATTTATGTATCAATGGTTTCATAGAAGAGAGACACTTAGCATCCTGAATTCAGATTCCTAAACACAGAGCAGAACAAATCCCGTTAGGATTAAGTGCCTGACCTCAGAAGTGGAATGTTTCTGCATCCATTATTTGTATCCCCACGTTCCTGTTGAGGGAAATATTAAAATATTTTTAGATTTTTATTGAATTGATAAATGAGATGTTTGTAGTTCTCCGATCGAGTTAGAAAAAGCAAATGTCACATGAGAAGGTAAACACTGAGGGGGCTTTGTAATCAAATATGGTGTGTACAGATATTTACAAAGATGTAATGTATTCCTTTTGGAAGCCCAAATCTGACACTTTCGAGGGAAGTTTTATCTGCCTCATCTCCCATGCGTTCCTAGTCACTCCCGCCTTTTTTCCCAGTAACCTGCTCTACCTTTTGTTTGTCCATTCCCTGTGTTGTAAGCAGGCTTTAACAATCTCTTTGTTAATCACAGCAAATACAAACTTTCAGAATCTCTTTCCTCCCATTTTCTTCTTTGTCCTTTACTGCACATATTTCAGAAATACTTATTTGGGGGCAGGGCTTCATTATATTTTATAAAACTTTTTATCAGGTCTTCAGGATTCAGTGATGATAGAGTTTCCTCTACTTTGACTCTGTCCCTTGGATATCACAGATTTAAGCTTTCCTTTCCCCTCCTTTCCAGGGCGGGAAACTTGCAATGACTATTGTGTGTACATGGAAATGCATAATATTTACAAAGCCACATTGTTGGTGGAATAAAATATGCGTGGTTTCTGACTAATTTTGGTGTCCAGCAATGTGATAACAAGAGAATCATTTATTGGAATTGTGATACGACCCACAGTTTGAAGAACAAACCTGATTAGCATAATCATGCAAAGATTGAAATATGAACCCTATTCTGAAAATCATCAGCTATGGGAGTTTTGTGTGATTGCTTTCTTCTCTGTGAATATTGGTCTGTAATCCCTAAAACATGAAATATAATGACTCTTCCATTTAGTTATATTCAGCGAAGTTTCACATATTTGCATGATTAAGAGGGACATGTCAGACTATTTTTTTTCAGTGACTATTTATGTGGTCATGAAGCTATTGCATCACATATCAATGGCATTAACTGGCTTAACTATAAAATGCCATATGCAGATTTTGTGGCTACTATATACATATGTATGGATCTTGCTTCTGCACATGCGCACATGCAAAGATGTGCAGGTAGTACAGTACACAAAGATCACAAAAGAAGATACAAAGCTGATAATCTTTCCAGTTTTGATTCGGCCGAAAAATGTTGGTGGTAGATAAATGCATAAAACAGATGTTTATGTGTAAAAGCTAAAGTGAAACTTTAGACATCTCTCATGACTGTACGGAAATTCATGGAGAGGTATAGAGTTAGAGGTTCTGCAACTGGTTATTTGTGCAACTACCTTAATCGACCTGTATAATCTTTCTATTTGCTAGTTTTTATAATAAAGTAATTTTTATTTAAAAGTAAAGAAGTGAAAACCAAACTATTACATTAATTCTTTATATCCTTGTTTAAAGAATAAATACAACTTTTAATAGAAATAAGATATTACTCAGAAAATTTTGATGATCTTACAATGTCAATTTATTTTTACTTTGTTGTTACATTAATTGCTTCTGTTTGCAAATAATACATTATCTCTAGGGAATTAAACAAAGTAATCTTTTGTGTGTGTGTGTGTGTGAGGCAAGGAAAGGCATGTGGAGGATCCAAGCAGTATAAACATAGTCCCTAGAGGCGTCTAACTGGATATAGCTAGATGACACTGGGTGAGTAGTGGCACATATGGATTAAAGTAAGTGTGATGGAAGTGTTGAGAAGTCACCACCATGATCAACAAATGCACTTGCCATATTTATGAAATGGCCGTTTATATAAGCAAATCTGTGAGACTTTCTGAGAATAGTGGATGAAGGAAGTTACTAAAAAGGGGTTAAGGGCCCCTTAAAATTCATGGGACATCATTTCTCCTCCATTACTGTTGCCCATCTCTGTCCTTTGCATTTATAAGAAAGATTTAACAAACGTGATGAGTTTATTAACATTAATCACATCATTCTTTTAAAATGCTGATTATAGAGTTTGCAGACCCATGTTACAGATAATTCATATTACACTTTATAAGGGATTATCAATGTGAATTCAAATCATTTGCATCACAATTAGTGGCATTCAATCAGATGCCCCGAAGAGAAAACTAAGAAATATATTTAAAACTTAGTTTGTTTTTTTTTTTTAAAAAAATAATGAAATAAATGTCTAAGACTAGCAAGCTGAGTGTGAATGGAAAATCCTACCTCAGTATTTTGGTGGTGGAGTGACAGGTAAGCAAAGGAGAAGGAGCACCAGCTAATTACCATTGTATAATGCAAACTAAGATGCAAGATTACTAATGCTGGCAGCACACAGCCTAGCAGCATCTCTCTACCTACAGTAGAGCAGCCATCAGAGGACAAGAGATGAATCCTAAATGGATGGCTAATGCTCCATCTTACAAATTTAACAGATTATGACATCAGGCTGATACCCAATCCATCTGTCAGCCTTGCAGGACAGAGCACATATTGTCACGGTGATTAGGCCAGGTGGCACCTCATTTGATATCACAGCTGTGCTGAACTTTCACTTGGAAACCTAAAACCATGTGAAACATTCCTTGTTTGGGGTCACGCTGAAAAGAAAGAAGAGCAGCTGGCATGGATTCTTAACACATCTCATGTGGAGATTCCTTCGTGAATATTAAAAAATAAAACCTTTCTGCAGTGTGTCATGAGGAATGAAGATGTAAAGCCTGGGTTAGCTGTTTGCTTTAATATGGTATAGTTTTTGGATTTGTGATCAGGTCACCCACTTATACAAAGCAAAAGGTTACTACGGCATGTGTCAATCTGTTTGTTACCCAATCCAATTTTGAGATTCTTGATATATCTTCTAGTGTTAACAGTGGTTAGCTGTTAATTAATCTGAAGTTTATGAAATTATATTTCTAAGTCCCGTGTCTCTACACTCTTATTTAACTGCCTTTCTAAAGACGATAGTGGCCATAAATGAAAAAATGAATTTATAAAATCTTCCTTCAGATTATGCCTTCAGGTTGCAAGGTAGACTGACTCCCCAAGGACTGTAAATGGAGCATCACAGAACATGAGCAGTCAAGTTCGCTCATTTGCATTTTGTAAATTTGAGCTTGGTCCCCTTAGAAGGAATTGTGAAGCTCAGGTGGTCCTTTGGTTAAGGATAGTAGTTCAGTTTGGCTTTCATTGTTCCCTGCTCTTCAAGAAGACAAGACCAGCCTGGATGGCCTTACTTCAAGGTCACCAGCCAGTAGAACAAACTTTCACTCTATATGAAAATGTATTGTAGGAAACTTAAAGCTAGGGTAAACTTCTGATGGTAAAATTTACCTTTGCCTGACAAGGGCAGTGGGATCAGAAGTGTCAGACCAACAGGAAATCAATCTTATTTAAAAACATGCAAATCTTGAAGTCTCACATTCAGGCCACCAGCCTCCTATTTCCAAGTCTTCCCCACTTTTTTTCTGGTTTCTAGGTTGATTTTTTTTTTTTTTATTCAGATATTATTTGAAGTTGTGCCCTTCTATGTTAAGTGCATATTCTGAAGAAGATAGTAACACATTTAACAATGAGTAGTTTTAGCTAAAATGAAAAATTATTTCTAAACTGCGAAGGAAGAAACCGGATGCCATAGAGCAGTGGGGCTAATCCCATAGTGTACACAACCTGTATTTTCCTGTATGATTTACAATAAATCTTAAGCATCCAAAATCTCCAATCAATTTTCTTGGACACTTCCAAACTGGTGGTAGGAGCTGAAACCATTTGGATATTTTCATGAGCACCGGTTTGTTATGGATAATAGTTATTTCCCAAACCAGATAAGGCTTCCGACATGATAAAAAAAAAAACATAAGGAAACTAAGAACTGTATGTAAATGAGAGAAGGGGAAGAGGGGAAGAGGCAGAGAGGTTAAGAGGGAATTCAAGATTACTCATAATAAATAGAAAAACAGAAAGCTAGGAATATAAGAATGTAAAACATGACAAAGTAATCTGGGAAAGTAGGTTTCCTAATGTTATGAAAATACTCGGTTTTATAAAGAAGGCAAAACCAAGAAGCTCACCTTCGAGATTGCTGAAGTGTCGTCTAAAGGGCTTTCTGTTGGATTATTTATTACTTAAGGTAGCATGGGTTCATTTGATACTCCGTTGATTAGGAGTTATACCATGTGAAATTTGATGTTATTGTGTAGATTTTCCCCCAGAAGAAATGGGATCATTTCTGTGCTGTGTAGAAGCTGATAGAAACTGTCTTGTGTTACCCTCTTAAGGCATCCCCAGTTTTGTCTTTAACTCAGCAAACTTCCCTCAGATCACTTTCCCCTTCTCAGGTTTAGTCTGTGTCTAAAAGATCCTGTCAGCTAGCTTTTCCACTCTGCTTCCTCACGGAGGACTCCGATACATGTTTGTGATCTGAAATTGTAATCAATACAGCATTGTCTTCGGGCTAAGGATGAATTTGGCTACCAGGAGTCTTTTGTGGAAATATGAATTTGAGGGATGAGTTGGAGATTTCAGTTGGGGTTACATTGAATCTTCAAATGACTTTTGCTAAAAATGTTATTTTCTCATTATTAATTCCACCAATCTCTGAGCATGAGATGTTTTTCCAGTGCCTAGTGTCTTCTTGTATTTCTTTCTTCAGAGGTTTAATATTTTCATTATAAATATCCTTTATCTTCTTGGTTATGCTTATACCTAGTTTTTCTTTAATTTTCTTTTTTCTTTTCTTAAGGTTACTGTGAATGGGAGCATGCCCACAATCTGTTTCTCTACATGGAAATAGTTTGCTGTGGGTGAATTTTAAAGTGATTGGTTTGTGCAAATTGATTTTGTATACTATAACATTGCTCAATTTGTTTATCATTTCTGAAAGTTTCTGGTAGAATATATGGAATTTCTTATGCATAATATCATGCCCTCCACAAATAGTAATATCCTGAATTTGTATTTTCCTATTTTTATTCCTTTGATTTCCTGATGGCTAAAACAAGTGCTTTTGACTACAACTTTGACCAAGAGTGAAGAATATTCATGTAGCGCTCCTGATTTCAGTGGAACTACTTCAACTTTTCCCTCCTTAGGATAATATTGGCTGAGGGTTTCTCCGCTATAACATTAATTATGCTGAGGTAATTTCCCCCTAGTCTGACCTCTCTGGAATTTGGATCATAGAGGAATGTTGGAATGTTTTGTCAAAGGGTTGGTTTTTTTGTTTGTTTGTTTTTTTTTTTTGTTTGTTTGTTTGTTTTTGCGTCCATTGAGATGATCATGTTTTTCCGTGTTTAAATTCATTTATGTGATTTACTGCATTATTGACTTACATGTATTGTGAGTCACCAGGAGGACCAAGCCTCAATTGAGAAAAATGTCCTGATAAGATTGGGCTATACGCAGGCCTAGAAGGCCTTTTCTTAATTAGTGACTGATGTAGGAAGGTACAGTTTATTGTGGGTGGTACAGGCCCTGGACTGGTGATCTGACTTCTATAAAAACCAGGCTGACGCAATCATGGTGAAGAAGTTAGTAAGCAGCAGCCTACTATGTCTGTGCATCAGCTCCTGCCTTCAGGTTCCTGTCGGAGTGCCTGTCTTGTCATCCATGGACAGTGATTTCAAAGTGTGAGACAAATCAGTTCCCTCTCCCCAGATGTTTTGGTCATGGTGCTGCATCACAGCCACCGACATCCAAGCTGAGGCAAGGGTTGAGGCAGCTCCCTTCCGGAGATAATTACAACCTGGTCGTGGTGGACACATGTACTACGTGTCAATAGGTATATAAATATATGCATCTAGTTTAAATGAAAAGTTCAAAAGCCATAGACCATCTACTAAAATCTCAAATACCGGACACGCGAAGGCCTCTTTTGAGCTGTTTACTAGGGTCGTCAGCTGACTGAGAAACCATTATTAGTGATTGCCTTTGCCTTGAGCTGCCTGCTGACCCAGAGGTGGCTTCACTTTCATTTTGTTTTGTTTTTTTTTATGAAAAAAGTTTCAAAAGAATTCCTTTTCTCTGCTATATGCATGGTTTCTAGGACACTATCAAACTATATTTTACTATGTAATGCATTGGAGTATCAACCCTTAATTGTAAAGTAATGAACGACAAATACTGTATTAAAGAAAGCTAAATATGTTAGAGTTTTAAAATACATGCTCTCTATACATTCCAACATCTAACTTCTTCAGGAATTTTGACTGTCTTCTCTAAATAGTTCATTTCTAATCTCTATTGGCCTATGATGTCACCATGATGTACATTATAATGTGTTCTTGAGGGACAACTGGTTCAGACTAAACAAATCATCACTAGTTGAAGCTACTTTTCTGCTCTAGCATTCCAGACTTGAAGTGTTAAAATTGTGTTATTCACTGGCAAGTAGTTGAAGTAATTTTTTTTACAAAATTTATGAAGTACCACTTTGTAATTCAATTTGAATGTTAAATCCTACTGGAGAAAGACTGCATGCATTTTGCCGTGAAGTGATATGTTTTAAAGTGAAGTTCTGAAATGTCATCTTTACTTTTGTAATTCTGATGAATACTTATTGAAATAATGTCCTGAATACTCTTCCTTTAGAAAAGTAATTATTTTTATTTTAAAAAAAAAGAGAGAAAAAAATCCACTTTAGTGATTCCTTTAACCTGTACATGAGATTCTTTGATAACAATTCTCCAGTGTGTCATGTATATATCATGTGAGAAGGATATTCATATATTAGAGACTCAGTTTTGTGATGGTATTAATTCCACGTGTGTGGGACGTGCTAGAGAAGACCTGCAGCACACTCTGGGAGACCTGATAGAAGAAGAGGCAACAGAACCTCAGGCAAGGAAGGGGATACCGTCCTTACAGCAGTAAGTTTTACAACTGAACGAGAGGGAGCTATTGCCTTTTATTGATTAAATTCGGAGGCCTTAATTTTGAGGTCTGCATTATTGTGTTCTAGGAATACCTTCCCTGATACAATTTCACATATTTTTCTAGTAACTGAAAGACATGACCTGGTGTATGCCAGTACCAATATCAACTCCTCTCTGAAAAGGACCATAAGTGACCATATTTTTGCAAATAGTGTTTTGGATTGGCTTTGTTGAAATTATTTATCCATTATAATAAAATGCACTATGATTTTACTTAAACAAATCCAAAGTACATAAAAGAATTGAAGAAATAAAAAGCTACTTCTGCTTTTGTCATTGTATAAGAAGGATCCCATAGGAGGGTCAAGTTTATCCACAACAATAAGCTTGGAGACAATTTAAAGCTTTAAATGCATTTGAACAATAAATAAATGCTGCACATGGAAAATGTGCTGCATGCTCAACACTTAGCCTTGCAGTTTCTCCTAGAAACTTGATATTATAATGTAGACTTAAAAATATGCTTTATTTTTAATATTAAGAGTTTCTGTCTTATTGCCAGAAACTTATTGTTTGTCAAAGAATACGTAATAAAATACACAATTCCCTGTATTCTACTACCAGATATAACAATGATATACATAACCTCATGAAAACTCAGAAAATGCATACATGCCCTATGTTTGAATCGTGAAGCAATGAATCCAAACCTGCAGCCTGATATTGAGAGTGAAGAGAGAGAGACAGAGGAGCCTTTCAGGGTTAGAACTCAGGCTTTCCCCATTCATTTTAAAGACTACATGGTATTTATATATTGACGTACCTTTGTTTATTTAACTAGTTCCCAAGTGATAGGCTTTTTACATGTCTCATAATCTTTCTAAAGGCAAGTAGTGGTGCTGTGAACATTTTCTTGCATGCTGTGAACACTTTCTTGCAGGTCTCTTCAGAAAAATTACTCTTCTATGTTACTTTTCTATGGCAGAAACTTAAAAAAAAACAAAACAAAACATGAATTTGGCAATTAAAACAGGTTTGGTTATTTTAACTAAACCTGAACAACTGTTCATCTCTACACCTTTGCTCAAACCAGGTATCAAGATAATTTTAAAATGCTTCGCATCAGATTAAAATAATTTTTGCTTGTCTTTCTCTGAATAACATGCCGAAATATTGAGAAACTGTTCGTAATATCTTTTTTTCTCACCTACACAACTGTATCTAGGTGGTATGGTATCACTAACATCTTAATTAGCTATTGTTGAAAATTCTCCTTTATGCATTAATATCTCTCCTTTTCACCCCTTCAGTAAAGAAAACAAAAACAAAAACAAAACCACAAAACTATGCACACATCTAGTTTACTATTTAACTGTTGATAGGGTAACGTTACATATTCAGCTCAAATTTATTTGCAAGTTTTCTGTGTATGTGGTATGATTTTCATAAATGAATAGTTGCTGTAACAAGATTAATTACATGCATTGAAATATGCTTTCAGATGTGCTGTCAGACTGTAAGTTCCAGGGGACTTTCCACTCATCGGAGTTCTCTTCTGTGTGAGTGTTCTAATCATGAGGGTAGCCCGACGCCCTGATCGCTTCTCAGAGAAGATGCAGCCTTCTTACTACTGCTGTGCATTTCTGTCCGTCATTCCTCTTCCAGGATCTCTTGGAATTAGTTTATCTATTCCAAATATCTTTGCCATTAACTGTCAGTCATGGCAAGCATTCTTTTGGAATTTGCTTGGTATTGTGTTGAACTTGTGCTTAATCTAGAGAACCTGAAGACCACTTAGTCTTCTCTCCCTAATATGCAATTCTTTGAAAATCCAGATTCCACCCAGCTCCCATTTAGTCCTGTACTATTATCTCAGTTACATCCTGGGGAACAGTTATTGCTGTTTCTTTTTTTACTGAAACCATGCCTTAGGAGGCTGTGAGTAGTCGCAGGAACAGAAAGCAAAGCTTCATTCTCCAGTTTGGCAGAATGTCTTTAAAGTTTATCCTTCTTAATGAATTCTGTTTAATGTTCTACCATATTTTTGTCAAACATAAATTTTTGCCCATTATCTCTTAGTGTGTGTAACTGAACCCATTAATGTTCATATGTCTGTGTATAAGAAAACTGTTACTGTAAGAGTTTTAATTAAAATTCATTTTAACATCAATATTTTTTAATTTCATTGAAGTGCTTATATATGTTTCATGCTTCAGTCTTGAATAATGGATGCTAAATTAACCTCCCTCTGCCTGTTCTGAGACAAAGGGCACTTCGTAAGGGTCTGGCATTTTGTGCCTATATTCCACTGCACTTAATTTCCTAAGATTTTTAATTTTAAATTTAAAAATTTGTCTACAGTTATGTACTACGCTAACCTACAATTTCTAATTACATATCTGTGTATAATAATTTTGGAATGCATTCTCAGTGACGATTTCATGCTATCCATAAAGTGTGAGCGAAGAACTCTGTTCTTTTCCTTTTTATGTCCTTAGTGAATTTCAGTACTTTGGAGTACATTTTAGTTAAATTATACTTTTCCTCCACATTTTCAACCAATTTAAAATTTAAATTAACATGTATTAAGCAGCATATAATATAGCATTAGGTTTGCAGTTGAATCTGTCTTTGCCTCCACATTTCCTTAAGCACTGCCTTTGTCTTCGTTAATTTCTTCTGTGCACTGCATTTAGGTTGAGACGGCTATCCCTGTCATAGATTATGTACTTAAGAGTACAACGGGGCTATTATTTCCTGTCTCCCAGATATTTGTAGCCATACTTCTGTCTGTCTGTACTGCTGGGGTGCTCAAGGCCTTGGCCGTGTTTCGTAGCTGTTGGTCTTTGCCCAGTCCCGTGTGCTTTCCCTGTCTCCTTTGCTCCTTCACATCTTAGTTAGGTCGTTAGTTTTAGTTTCCAAATGCAGCTGGTGGTCTCTCCACTTGTGTCTCCTCTGCACCAACAGTTTATTTTTTTTTTAATATTTATATTCAAATGATATAACTTTGAAAATGTAAGGGTCTGAGAAAGATTTTTTTCTCCAAGAAGCATGGCAAAATTTATTTTCATAATTTGTATTAACAACCATTTTTCTCTCTTAGCTGTATGACAGGTCAATTTTATTACACTTAAAAAGTTTCCTAGTATTTCTCAATATTTCAAACTATTGTTTTCCTCAGGCCAGACATTTGTAAGTCTTTGCTCTGTGTTATGAATTTGTTTAGTCCTTTTTGGTAATATCCTTATTTTATGCTAATTCTCTACTTTTTCCTTCCTAGGGTTCATATATCTATAGTCATCGCCATGGGACTTCATGGTTAGTTCTACCCAAGGACAAGAAATATACACACCACCCATACATCTTTATACGGAGAACTGGAGGGTTGGTACAGACAGAAAGAATCATACAAGGGCTTGGTTTGGCTTGTGAAACTCATGCACCTTCTGTGCCCCTTGAAATGCTGTGTGCATGACTCCCGCATGTGTTATCAAAAATGTAAAAGATAAAACATAACGGGAAGGTCATGGCATCTGGGGCTTTATTTTATATGGCAGGATGCTTCAGAAATGTGCTTAAATCAGAAACTAGTTCAAGAACTGGGTTGCTAATGTCATGAAAACTAAATATATATCGTTTTGGCTTTCAGTAAAAGTGACAGACAGAAATGAAAATATGGTGGCAGCAGAGATAGCTGGGTGCTCTGCTATGAAGGGAAGATGCGGCTAGTAAAAGCATCACCTTTGATATGGTGGAAGGCAGAGGTGAATCTTGAGAATTTGTAGTGTGAGGTAGTTTCGTGGCAGCCTTTCCTTAGCCTGTGGTGACTGTTGGGCAGTGCATTTTAAATTGTGCCCCGGAAAGAGCACTGGATATGATTTTGACATGCGAAGTTGATTGGAGTCACATTTTTTTCTCTCTCTCTCCAAAACTAAAATAAAAATTTGACAGAACTCTATTACCATTCTGGATTTAAAATGAGACTGTGAGTAGTGAAGATTGGGAAAGACAACTGGCCCCCGATTTTGGCCGGGCTGTAAGTAGGCTAAAATAAACCTCCCCTGTTTTCAGGCAGGAAATGTTCTCTCCAGTCTTTCTCAAATAGAGTGGCGGAAGGACGATGGTAAATGGTATCGCAATGAACAGTAACGGGTCACATCCTCGAAGAAGGAGAAAGTTCCAACCTCAGAGGGTGCAGAGTGACCCTGTACCATAGAGCATAAGTCATTCCACAAGCTACCTTTGTGTTCCCTCCATGCTTGACTACGGTTGAAAATGATTTGTTGGGGCCAGAGGGTTGGCTCCGTGGCTAAGAGCACAGGTTTCATTCACCACACTCTCTTGGTATCTCACAGTTTTCCGTAACTCCAGTTCCAGAGAATTTGATGCCTGCTTATGGCCTCTGAGGGAAACCAGGTATGAAAATTTTATACAGACATCTGTGCAGTCAATACACCCACACACATAAAATATTTCTTAAAAATATTTGTAAACCTGGTCTCCTTCGGCCACTCATTCTGGTAAAGTGAGAGAAAGAGAGTAGATTTATCTATTTTAGTAAATGTTTCTCTTTGGATCAAGACAGTAAATTTAGGCCTGATATTGTGGACAAAAGTTGTCCCAGGGAAGAGTGCGTTTGTGAAAGCTGACTGAGTGACAGAGAAACGAAGCTGCAGCTGAGGACAATTTCGAGGAATCTTTCCCACCACGCTTATTCTAGGGGAGTGTGATCTTTGCCACGTGACACTGATGTGGGGGAATGTCCTGATATTCTAACCAATGAAATATCAGGTTACGAGGGAAAAAATGATGTTTTCGTGTATTATTCTTGGTAATAGTGACAACTACGGGATAGCAGAACATTTTAGACTGGGACGCACAGTTCGCTCGAATTATACTTGTCCTAGCAAGCCTGTGTAACTTAAGAGTAATAGACACATTTATTGCAGGAAGCAATTGATTTGCTGTATTAGCAAATCAAATCTTTTGGTCTTTTTGCAATTGATTCTTTTAATAGTATAACATATGCATCCTTCGATATACTTAATGCTCCTTGCATTGAGTCATGTTTGTCTTTCTCTTAGACTTTACTTTTTTTTTCTTCTACAGTGTTCACGTCTGGCTTGGTCTGTGTTCACATCCTTTGTCAGCCATTGTTACTGATGGTTGGAGGAAGGGCCCTGAAATGATTGACAGATGAACAAATTGGTTTCTCCATTTTAGAAACATTTTGTGATTCTTAAATTTGTGAAAATTTACACCCAGTATTACTCAGTTTGCTTTCATCTTATATGTGGAATTAAAACATAATCAATTAAGGTATGCTTTTCACTTTATGTGATTTTTATTTATTTTTTAGATGTCTCAGTTTTAAATTGTGAGCCTACAATGTTCTCCTTTGTGAATGCTAGAAATTATTATTTTACTTAAAAAATATCACAAGTTAGAAATTATATTTTACTCTAAAATATACAAAGAACTAAATTACAAATTATTAAATTTAATTATGACATATTCATTTGGATTCTATTTTGATATTTATATGTGTTTGTATGTTTTAATCCTGTTTTGTTTTCAAGAAGTCTCCTCTGTGGGTGCTAAAAGTCATTTAAATTTGAAAGGATGTTGATTTCTGGTATTTACAGCTTGACAGAGAGATTTGAGACATCTCAGATTAAGCCATTTTTAATGATAATTTTGGGAAATATAATTAATATTCCCTTCAGTCTAATTGTGCCTGCAGTCTGTGTGGTGAGAATCTGATTTCCCTGCCATGTGCTCTCATTGACATCTGAGGCTTCCCCCTGCCGAGTGCCCACGAAGTTTCCAATCATGTGTATGCTGAAGAATCCTTTAAAGGTTATCTTTGGCTTGTTCAATCATAATTGATCATTTCCATCTTAAATTTCCTGCTTTTCAGTTAAATAATTACACCCTCGACATGAACGCAAGACCATTCAGTTTCTTTCTTCCATGTATTTTACTGTTCCCTCTGTGAGATCCCCATCAAACACTACAGTCCTGGGAATAAGTTCTAGTTGTATTAATTTCTCTTTCATGGTTTCCACTTGTTTTCTCTCTCAACTCTGATAGATTGCCTTGTTTTCTATGCTAGATCACTGTCTGGTATACAATCGAGCCTGCTCTGTGACTTAACCTGATCTACACACCAGTGCAGCACTAGCAACAGCTCGGTCCTGGGTGGAAGTGATGTATCCTCACCATTTCCTGTGAGACCAGTCAGTCTGCTTTCACCTGTCAATCACACTATAGGGTTTCCTGTCGTTCCTTCGCTTTCCAGTTATAGCATCTTTTCATAGTGTGTGCTTACCAGGTCTTAATAATTCTATAGGCTCTTAATTATTCTTTTCCATTCCACACATTCTTTCTCATTTATTGTTTTCTTTCAAACTTTGAGGTAATAATTTCTGAGATGTAGTTTTTTTGTTCAGATCATTGTTGAACTATATATATATATATAATTAATATGTATAACATGTAATTTATATATTATTAAAATGTACTAAGTATATTTATCTAGTATATTTAAATATATATATTTAAATCAAGGAATAAGGACTGGATTCTCTGGAGTTGGCTTGACAATGGATTCTGAGCTGCCTAACATGGGTCTGCTGAAACTGACAATGCTTTACACTGCTGACACCTCTCTCTCTAGCCTCAGGCCACTGTACTTAGGTGCCACAGTTTCATTATCTAAAATTTGGGGAAAATTTTGTACACAGACACAATATTTCCTGATGTAAGGAGACTTCAGTAAATCTTAACCACATAATTTTAATGTTAATTTTACTTATGTTGAATAGAGTCAGAAAAAGGGAAATTACTGTTTAGAATGTCAAAAATAAGAAAGAAATGTAAAAAAAAAAATTGAATAGTAAGGGCCTAATTGAAAATAGACTTCATTTTTGAAACAGTTCTGAGTGACAGAAAATCATGCTTGACAGTAAAATAAAGCAAAAATCTATCGAACTATCCCATATATATATATATATATATATATATATATATATATATATATATATAATGATATATATATATCATTATGTATAATATATATTATATATATATATCATTATGTATAATGAATATATAGTTTTCTTATCCTGTCTTATTCCTAAGGTTTAAGGTATTTTGTAGACATTTACCTGTGGATGATTACTGAATGATTAACGGTAACACCTTATAAAGCAGTAAAGGATCTGCCAGCATTCTAGTTTCATTTCCGTCACTGAGAAAACACCCAGGCTGAGAGAACTCAGTGATGAGGGAAAGTGTCCCTTTGACTTACAATTCCAGGCTACAGATCATGACTGAATGGAAGTGAAGAGAGGAATTCCAGCAACTCAAGCAATTTATCCCATCATACTGGTAGTCAACAGGCCAGAGATGTAATGCCACATGCTGCATACTTGTTTGCTTGTGAGCTAGCTTTCTTTCTTCATCAACAGTTCAGGAATCAGACTAGGGAATAAAACCACTCAGAGAATCTATCTTCCCATTTCAAATATTGTCAAGATGGTCCATGGAGACAGACCTATAGGCCTAGCTCAGCTGGGTAATTCTTCATCTGGGACTCTTCCCAGACAATCGTAGATTGTGTATATTTGACAGGTAAAGTACACAGCCCTTCAAGCTCAGCTTCTTCAAGGTTCATATCATGATTAGAAAATAAACCTGGATGCATAAATTTGTCTAATAAGAACTCATGGATGTTGGCTCTAACCACAAAAGACAACCCTTTCAAGATATGGAGATCCTGGTTTAACTTATGTTTAACAAAGACAGTGATGAACAAAACACTAAAAATAAAATAACTTAAAAAGTCAAAGACATCCTTACATTTGAGAATAACTGCCTTTCCATGGAAAACATTGGTTGTGGCTACGGATATGGTGTCCTTTCATACCAGAGGAACACATCCCTCCATGACTGTCTCTTTGTCATAGTTTTCTTTCTGTAGAAGTACTTGCTTGTGTAGTGACATTTACTTAAGACTGTGTTTCCAAAGATTTGTAGAATTATCACAATGGGAAAAGTGTGGAATGGTTTTATGAGGCAATAATCCAGTTCTCTTATTACTGAGCTCTAACCAGCCTTCAGCCTTATAGTTTGTCCACGCGGGAATCCAATTATGGCCTCATGAAACAGCTCGGTGCCCCTATTATGACTTAAATATAATTGTGTTTAAAGACCTTGTTGATTCCATTTAGTAGAATTCGTTTTTCATCTTATATCATCCTAGCAGTGCCTTCTAATAACCTTGATGATATTTTGATGTGTGCCCAATTATATTTTCATGATGAAAAGCAATGCTTTTTAATGTCAAATTTCCAGTGGGCAAAAGTGTCTCTGGTCTTTCTTAGTTTAATGTTATACCTTACATTCTTTTTTCTCCCCAGAGATAATTTGTTTAAAGTTAGTAAAAGTTAATTATTTCTTTATACTGACTAACATAGTGTGAAAATAAAAGAATTCTTTAATCTCTTGTATTCATTATCTTTAAAGAAATTTCAACTGGGCCCATCTGTGTTTCAGTGGTAGTCATTAAATATCATATATTCAAACATAAGATTATTATTTATATATCTAAATCCAAATTAAACCCTTCTCAGATTTGTTTGTAACTTTGCTCAAGTCAACCAATACACCAAACATTAGTTTCCTAATTTCTTTTGAAAGTGGAAATATCGTGACAAATATAAGGTCACGGAGATTTATGAGAAATATGAGTACCTCTCTGCTGAATTAGTCACTTGACTAGTATGCCTTAGTTATTGGTATTTGTTCTGATATATAAAAATAATATATGTGTAATAGATAATATAATAGTATATGCACATATTTTTAGTATAGATTATATATACATATATTATAACTCATAAACGAGAGATGGTTGATAAGAGAAATCAGGGAGGAAATATGGCCAAAGATATTTTTGTAGCAATTAAGGAGTTATACAACAGGGAGAGAAATTATCATCTCCATATAATGAATTTCAACATTCAGAGAAGAAAATGAATAATTTGAGACTAAGTCAGAATTCAGAGCACAGGATGGAGATAATTAAATAGCCTCCTTTTTTTTTTTTTTTGGCTTATTTGTAAAAAATATAATTGGTAGGATCCAGGGAATTTGGTTTTCTGTCCAATATTGTTATCAGTTTTAGAGAATTGTTTTATTTATATAATTACTTTATTGAATTATAGCAAGATGTGTGGATCTCATGAATATCACGAGCGGATCTTATACTTCCCTCTGTGAGCTGTGAGGAATTTTCTGGGTATGAAGTCCATGATTGTCTCTTCTCAAGTACGTGGTCATAGCTCTAACTCTAGGAGTCAAAGTTAGCTTTTCTCAAGATGGTGCATTTTAAGAAAGTTTATGAAATAAAACCCCTCACATGTCCTGCTTCTTTTTTACTGTAAGAGCCTATATCACACAGAAATAAATCTTGATTTTTTTTTATTATTGTGACTGAAAAATTTATCCTGACATTCCAAATGATATGCCATTTTGAATTCTGGTAAACACAAAAGGTATTCTTCATCAATACAGGTGAAGTTCTGAAGGCATCTTGTAGTCTGGTGTGTTTGACAGTCCATTGGGTTCAGTGTTATTTGTGATTTACTTTAATTTTTATGGTTGATTAGAAGATGGTGTTCACTGAAATAAGATTGGCCTTTAAAATACTTGGATTAAGGACAGTCATAATTTCATGCTCAATACACAACTAGTATTTACAGTATCAAACCTTTGGCTATTTTTACCCTTTCCACAATGGAGATTTTCAGTTATACTCATTAATGCTGTTCATCTAACTCAGTATAAATTTTCCTTATTAAATAATGAGGAAGAATGCCCTTCTAGGATAGACTTTTAAAGGGAGCTATTTCAGCCCCCTCCTAATTGAGGGAGGTCTTATAGAGGAGAGATTTCTAGCTTAAAGATAGTAAAAGAAGAGAAGACATTGAAATCCATTCTCTTACTTCCACATAAACATAGGGGTACTTTGTTAATCAACCCCACAGTATTTTTAGAGAAAAAATTTTCTTATGAACAAAAGGAAGCAGAGTTAAATCTGCCCAGTTCACTATATTACTCACTCCTCTTTTGGCCCAGCACTACTAAGGCTCTGAACTTTTATATGTTAATATTTTCTGGTCTCTTGAAGAATGACCTCAGAGAACTTCACAGGATCCTTGCCATCTCCCTCACAGGGGTGCTGTGAAAGTGTCCATTAACATTTATGGTGTTATGTGAATTCCTCAAATGAAAGACATTACATAAGAACAAAATAAACAGTTTTAAAAGCAACATTTGAATAATTTAGCTATAAAAGAATCAAACACATATGCATTGAAGTTATGCAAACACAGCTTGGAATTGAGCATTGAAGTTCTTAGCTAAAACTGCTTTAGGTTTTATGAACTTTAAACAAGGTTGATATATTCCATCTTTGCCAGCCTTTGATACTATAAGTAAGTATTACTTTATTGATATTCAGAAGAATTATTTAAAACCTATTCATATTTCTAATAACTATCTCACAAATCTCAGGAGAAATTCATGTTGTTAATGAGATTTACTTCAAATCAAAATAAATTATTGGTTTCAATAAATGCCAATTGCATATAGTGTTTTTTTTATTTTTTATTCACTCAAATTATATTTGATTACAGATAATTTTAATTTTTACTACAATTAGAATGCAACAAATATTTATTGAAAGATTTGTTTGGAGTATAAAATACTGAAATAAGAGATTAGAAATTGGCTCAGTGTCAGTGAAGTCAATCTCCAGTTTTGAAACTTCAAACACGACATTTTATGAGGCTCAGAAGGCTGAGGACATAGATGAAGAAGTCATAACAGAGTTCTGTCCGAAGCTGCCATTAATGAACCTTATGTGGAGACCAAATAAATGATGTTGGGTCATTAGACATTTTCAGTTAAAATGTCTTTCTTTCTAAAAGAAAGATTTTTACCAGTTGAAAGAGAAAACACTCCATATTCCCTATTAATTCCTTTAACCCCACTGAAAATCGTCAGCTTATAATTGAGCAATGAAACTCAAGGAAAGTTAAGATTTCTGTTTGAGCCCCAAGCTAAGTTGGAAATGAGTTAATGTTTGCTATGGTCGCTCCTTCTTTGTTGTAGAGTTTTATTGATCAGGCGCTTAGGTGGTTAGAGTTGTAGCTTGTCATTGAAAACACTTCTCACTGTAATACTGTAGTGAGTCCTACTTAGAACTGGACATGAAGCAGGTAAAAGAAAACCACATAGAATTAGCCTTGTCTCAAGACGTTACCGTACGAAGTTGCATGAGGCAACATCAGTGCCTGAGCATTTTAGGGACTTGCTTATGGTTGGGCAGTCAGCAGAAGACAAGCCTTCAAACTCTGCATTCCTCCAACTCTGCTACTCATTACCCTGGCTGCCCCTCCTGCTAGAATGACCTCTCTGATGGCTTTTCATGGTGACAAGCACAGATGCAGAGTCTCTGGAAACTATTACTTCGGTAGTAGCTGGAAGAATTCTGCGTGTTAGGTGTCACGCATCCACTTTGCAGCATAAAGAACCCACTTCCACATGTTCATGGATGGAGCTGTTGAAAACTAGGAGCAATTTAACTTCAGTCTGAACAGGGGGAGAGATGTTTGTGTGTGGTTTTCCCAGAGTTTAGACTTTTTAATTTTATAACGGTTGTAATAGCTTTGTTTAATTTTTCATTCAGTGTTAGAAACAATGGAGGGGCATGAGAAAGGTAATTAATAAAAATACAAATTATTTTTTTATGTCAACATAGAAAGCTGTAAGAATGTGTGGGTTCTTAGGCCAGAAACAAATCCAGCTAAAATCTGGTGTTTCTAGCAGAGTCTAAATGAATATTTATCCTAATCTGCCTTCAAGATGCAAAGGAAAATCAAAAGCAAACTCTTTAATGACACAGCCAGACTCTTCTATGACCAGATGGAGATTTTAGGGTGAGTGATGAATAAATGCATATAATAGTGCATTGGCTAGTCTTCTAAAATCAATTCTTTTGTTTTGTTTGTGCTGAAGCTTCTGTATAGAAGCTGAGTTAATATTATTCTCTAAAAAATATAAACAAAGAGCCAACGAATAAGTAAAAAATGAGAAGGCAAATTTTAAGGCTATTTCTGCATGGAAAGAAAAGTGCTAATTATCACAAAACCCATGTAGTTTGAGATTGCATTCCCTGTATCTCCAGCTTTTTTTTTTTCTAATGTCCAAGTAAATTCAGGCCTTTTAAAGGGTTATTTATGTTGTCTAATATAATCAGATCACAATCACAATAAATGGTTTGAACTCTGTAGTTAAAAACAAATGGCCATTCTAGAAGGAAAATAAAATCATTCAATAGTTGCCTTATACATAATAATTATTTATAAACCATAAACTTTTATAATTGTCTCATATGAGCAGGCAATGTTTCTTTATAGAACCACACAAAAGGTTTCTGCAGATTCTTAGTTCTGCTATTTTAAGATTCTGGGTTTTTGTGAAATGAGAGGTTTTATGAACTTTCTTTGGATGTAGTTTCTTGAAAAGGCCAAGGAGAAATTCTAAACTCTGTGTGTGTGTGTGTGTGTGTGTGTGTGTGTGTGTGTGTGTGTGTGTGATAGACTCTTGTTCTCATCAGTGACCTCTTCATTGAGGAAAAAAGAGGAAGGAAGAAAGAAAGTGAGGTTTTTCTCTGATGACAAGTCAGTTTAAGAGAAGTCTCTGATCAATGACCGTGCTCCTCAAAGGCAAGCGGTTTCTGGTTTCTCTTACGGGAAAAAAAAAAATAATGCTAACATATTGTTGATGGCTTGTAGTCTTTTGAAATTGTGGGTACATGTTCTCAATAAGACTTCAGAAAGTTCAGCTTGATTTTTGCATGAGGACTTCATTTATGGAATATAAAAATATCCTCAGTTGTTAATGCCTAGGAGAGAGGAAGTGAAATTTGAATGCTGCTTTATTTGAAAAAAAAATATTTCAAAAGGCATCTTATTAATGACCACTGCCTTATTAAGCAAGAGTTGTCTTTCTGAAATAGTTGAGCATTTTAAAACATAAATATGACATTGTTAATCTCCTAACTGGGTTAACAGAATTACTGATGTTGAAATTATCATGAGTTATGTGTTTTATGATGTTAGAGCCTCTACTGACTTGAGATGCTACACTATCAAATAAATCTGAGTATAAATTGCTTACAAAGTATAAAACATTAAGAATAAGTATAATTAATCTTTCAAAAAAAAATGTCCAGTGAGCAACCATAGTCGATGTAACACTAAGTGTGCAAACACATCAACTAATGTCATGTCTCTTTCTGTGAAATATTTGTGGAGCCGAAATTGTTTACTCTGATGAATCTGATTACATTAATGATTTCCAGTGTCTCTTATCTAGCATGAAATGAGCTCATCTGCCCTTTGGTCACAGTGTTTTACAAGCAGCTAACTGAATAACAGTAATAATTAGCTCTAATAAAGTTCTCATCAGAGTATCTTAAAGTGCTTTTGCAAAGAATTAAGCTGTACAGGGTTCAGTTATACACAGGCTTTGCAGTTATTTACATGGGTAAAGTGAGGCTCTCAGTACATAAGTGACTCTCCCCAGATATATGCAAAAACCAGTCAAAGATTCATGAGTCAATTGTAGGAATCCTGGCTCCAACTACATTGATCCAAAGCTGGACCTCATATTAACTGGAGAGACATATTTGTCTTTAAGGGCTAAAAGAGTCAGGCATTTCTTATAGCCCCACTTCAGCTTCATAATTAATAATAAAAAAGAGTTGCCATGGAATAGGAAACTTGAGCTGATAGATGAGGTTGGCATTTTTTCAAATATAGTTGTCAGAAATATTACCTTTTGTATCTATATCCCCTTTTCTTGGCATATTTTTTAAATTAATTAATTAATTAATTAATTTATTATTTTTTTTATTTACATTTCAAATGCTTTCCCGAAAGTTCCCTATCCCCCCCCCCGCCCCTGCTCCCCTACCCACCCACTCCCACTTCTTGGCCCTGGCATTCTTCTGTGCAATGAGCAATTACAACTAGACTCTGGTGAGCAAGTCCATCTCAACCCCAGTGTGCAGTGAGTAAGTGCATCCAAACCCTGGTGTGCAACCAGTAAATGCATCTAGACCCCAGTGTACAGTGAGCAAGTACATCTAGACCCTGGTGTACAATGAGCAAGTGCATCTAGACTCCTCTGTGCAATGAGCAATTACAACTCGACCCTGGTGTACAGTGAGCAAGTCCATCTCGACCCCAGTGTGCAATGAGCAAGTGCATCTAGACCCTGGTGTGCAGTGAGCAAGTGTACCCAGACACAGTGAGCAAGATCTATTTAGTTAATACCAGATGCTGTCTCAGCAGAGGATGAGATGGAGTCACTAGGAACCAAATATAGAGTTAGTGAGTCCTGCCTGTGGGTCAGTAGTGTTCTTGTTGCTTAAGAGTATTGAACTATTCAGGTGACTTAAACGTTTCTTAAGTTGAATCCCAAGACGTTAGATAAGACCCTTCCACCATAAGAGGGATGTGGTATTTATAAGCCTCAGAAGGATTTGGTATAAGAACATTCTTTCATGGTGCTTCCAATTAAATAATTCATTCATTTTGTACTTCTAATATTGAGATTAAGACCTTGATTTAAACTTAGAATGCATGTGTTGATGTGCTTAACAAAAAAGACTGACATTTGGTTTAGTTATTTATCATGACAGTATAATTTCATTTGGAAAACAGGATAGCTTTCAGATAAAAAAAAAAAAAAAACTCCACTGTTTAAAAAAATTGAGTTTTCAAACAAATCTGAGACTGCTTTAAGTAGCTCACTTTTTGAGTATCAACAATATTCCAATTAATTAGGAAAGAGTTTAACCATGGCAACAACATAAATCAATTTAACACTTCTCCTCCCCTTCATTCATCTTGGAATGAGATAATGAAGCAAGACTAGTGTAGTTTAGAAGTCACTCCTATCTGAAGAATTTGTCTTTGAACAGCCTCAGTTTGCATGGTCTACAGCACCATTTAAGCATTGTGGTTATAATGAGGTTAAACTTTTGGTAGTATCACACAGTGGATGGGAGAAAAAATTACTTAATGTAAGCATCTCTACACATTTTGTAGAAATAGATATAGAGTATTCATCTGTTTAAAAAGGTAACTGAACTCATTGAAATATTATCAACTAAGATAATATATTCTACTTTAAAACTCAGGTAAATGCTTTCTTTTAGGTCAGTCATTTCTAGAACTATCTCCTTCACCTTATATTGCTGAGAAGATGTTCACAGGTAGACCTTGGACTTATTTTCTTTTAAAATATGCACAATTGCCAAGCAAACAACAAAAAGAATAAATCTTATAACTCCGTAGATCCTTCTAATTTCAATATGTCCCTTGCTGTAACATATTTTCGTGGGAAGCATCTAGTCTTTTTTGTAACAAATAATTCCATGTAACATGGCAACAGCTATGGAGTTTGAGAACACAATGTTTACATAAACAGGAACCAACCATACAGAATTAAATGCATGAATCTAATGTTCATGGAGATTAAAAACAAATGGGAGATTCTGCTAAAGTTTCACTAAATTGCAACACACATAGAAAAACTCTGTAAATGCTTTCCACCTCCCCAGAGCTTATTCCTCACAGTATGGTAGCCGCCTTGGGTAAATCTGTCTTTTCCTTTCACTGATTGAAACATAAAACTAAAGCCAACAAAAAATAAGTTCAAGACCCATTATGCTGGTGTATTATTTGCTGAAGAAATGAAACAGACTAAAATACCAGCAAACAGTAAATGGATGCTCTATGGCTGTTAGGAATTAGCATCCTAACATTTGGATATCTTTGTCTGCATGAAAAAGAAACACATTGAATTAACTTAAGAGGAAAAGAATCTTTTGAAAAAAGGCTAAAATATATCTATCTATACATAGTAATAGCATTAGCCTTCAGTAAAGTCTGGACTTCACGCCTATGACTAAAACGGCCACTAAGCATGATGACCGTGAGAATGACGGAGTGGTTTTAGAGTGACAGCTGATTTAAAATGACTGGAAGTTTGTTCTATGTACACAGAAGCAATGCATGTCCACGCCGAATAAATGTAATACAATTTTGAGTAAATAAAACTTACTGAAAAGGGTTTAAAAAATGAAATATGTAAAATTGAAGCAGCAGCATGGGTACCTTTCTCCCATAATGCTCTGAGACCTCTGGTAGGTCCTGAAAGAGTCAAACATACAACAAATGCCCAGATCTCTGCAGCAGGCTGTCCCTGGAGATCTTCCAATGGTCTTCTGCTTTAATAACATCCCTGCTCCTTGATCCCTGTCAACTGATCAGATCCCGCCTTCCATGAGGGGAAAGAGAAGAGATGTGGGACATTCTCATCTTGTTATTTGTGTAGAAGTCTGCTGGTCTTTGGAACATTCAAACCTTTTTTGTTAGTTTAGAAATGATGGGAAGATAAAAATCAACTGGAGGAATCTGAATCACCAGTTTTGACTAGTTTTCATGGTCAGTCACATCAAGCACCCAAAATCTGACTCATGTTTCTGGTAATCCTGAGCAATCATGCTCTGGATTTTAACATGCACAATGCCTTGTCTAGAAGAGTAGACCCAAGACAATATAAGCGAGTAATGTGACACTGTTGTAAGAGGCTGGCTGACACATGAAGCAAGCCCCAAAGTAGGAAGAAGAAATTAGAACTTCACAAGTTTAAAGGTGAATTTCCGGGGAAGGTCTGAGACCTCTGAACCAGGATGGCAGGAGAGTGTGAATCCAGCCTTTAGTCCTGGCACAATGGAGCTTTAGACAGTGCTGGGGCTTTGCTTTCAGTCAAAGTCAGGCATGACATGAGGATGGAGTTGGTGAGAAAACTTGGGATACATGTAAACATATTTCATTGTACTAATACAAAATTCTCAAAGATAAAAAATAGTTTTAAAATTATAAAACATCACTTCAAATATACACGAAAGTATATGCATGGTGGTGGCTAAACAGGGCATCATGTATCACAGTACTCTGTGCCTATTCATGAATTTAAACCCCCATGGGTTTTTTCCTTGGTGGTTTTAGTTTGGGTTCCCCTCCCATTATTATTTTTCATTGGGTCTTTGATTTCTTTCTTCTCTCTCTCTCTCTCTCTCTCTCTCTCTCTCTCTCTCTCTCTCTCTCTCTCT
>NC_034593.1:137182398-137190682 GCF_900095145.1 Mus pahari
TGTGTGTGCATGTGTGCATGTGTGTGTGTGTGTGTGTGTGTGTGTGTGTGTGTGGTGTAGACTTATGCAGATGCTCTATATAATTAATCATGGAAACCTTTACTAATACATCATCTGACATTAAGGTCTTGCGCGCACTCCTTTCACTTCAGTAAATCAATACTTTGTTGTGTCTTCTTTAGGAATATAACCTCATAGACTGATGCTTACAGTAGGAATACAGCTAAGCTCTGAATCCAGGACCAATGATAAAGTTCTTGAGCCATAATCCATTTCTACTTAGAATACATTTAAGATTCAGCATAGAAGTGTTTTTATGATCTCTTCATTTTCAAAACAATTATAAAAAATGCAGATGAATGTTTTTCATAGACAAAGAGACTAGACTGGAGGTCAATATGCACAAATACTTTGAACTTCACATTCTGGCCATTTTAAAGATACAAATACAATGTAGTAATTATTGTGCACATGCAAGCCAGATTCTTTCATGTCATTTATAATATTTCTTTGCAGCCACAGAGATTAACTCCAGCTCATTTTAAAACTTAGCCTAAGTTCAACTGTAATTAACGTCCAAAGGGGTATTAGAAATTCTGCAATTAGGAGAGTGTTTCTCTTTCCAATTCTCAAGTCAAAATATATTTAGTTTTAATGAAGGGATATTAAAGCCTCTTACTGAAAAATAAATTTTGTTTCAAAGTATTCTAACTCAACAATTCTGTAAATATTAAAAGGGTTAGAATCTTTTTAGGAACTTCTTAAGTTTAAAATAATTATCGCCTGCAGCTTGAGAATAGTTGAGCCAGTAACTGGCTTTAACTGTATATTGTCAGTGTTCTCTAACTCACCACAACTTGTACTAGTTTTCAAAATTAAAAAATAGAGGACACTTATATTACACACAGGGAAGTAAGGCCTATTTTCATTCATGTGCTTATAAGAAAACTGAATAGATATCTAGAAACTTCATAGATATCATAGCCATAACCCAAAGGTAGTTTTCCAAAGGCAGAAAGTAACAAGTTATCTATATCAACAGACATTAATTCATTAGCTATCACACATAAAGCATTTAATTTTCCTCTGACATGGTTTTGAACACATCCAGAGATTACTACTGTGTCCAGACCACTGAGAAGCAATTACTTAAGGCACAAAGTGTTTACTCTGGCTCAGGCTCAAGTCACTATCCATGGGGGGTAAAGATAACACATAGAAGCGTTGGCGTGTGCTTATGGCTGTGCAGTGGATGTGCAAAGGTTCTTGTTCATATCTCCAACACACCAGAACATGGGCTGTGAACTGCAAGCTGAAGCTTCTAGGGCCATTTTTCCCCCATTAGGCCTTACTTTCTCAAAATTCCTGCAGACTCATGAAATAGCACCACCAGTTGAAAACCATGTGCTCTACACATGAGCCCATGAAGGGGGTTTTTATATAGACAGCACAACACCTACTGTCTTCAATCATTGTCTTAGAATTCAGGGATGTCAAAGTGAAAATTGCTGCCTTGTGAATGTTTGTGACATAAGCAACAAGTGGCAGATAACATATCCATGCAATAAACAGTTAAGTGACATAAGTCAACTGAGATACTAGGCAAGGGTGAGCAGGTGGTGGAGAGGCTCCCTGGCTTCAGGGAGGGTGGAATGGAGAGTACTTATTTCAGACCTTGAAGAGGGGCCCTGACTTTTAGACTATCTCTGTAAAGGACACTCCAAACTCCACCATGCATGCAAAGACTACAAGACTAGAGACTCGAGTGTGGTTGGGAGAGCTGAGTTCTGTGGTAGATAAGCCAACATTGAGTGAGGAAGAGGAAAGTGTGGAAACCACATTATTCTGACATGAGGCCACATCAAGAAGTTGTATATCTCTCTGTCTGTCCGTCCATCTGTCCATCCATCCATCTATCCACCCATCCATCCATCCCTCTATCCATCCATATACTTCTATCTATCTGTCTATCTATCTATCTATCTATCTATCTATCTATCTATCTATCTATCTATCTATCTATCTATTTATCATCTCTTCATTTATGGAACTTATTCCTTTAAAAAATGAAAATACAACCCAATAAATTCAGGTGTTTGGAAGATGGTGGGGGCTGAGTAATGAGAAGCAGAACAATGAAGGATGTTTAAGGCTGTGAAGGGAATTGGGTAATGTGGAGCATGTGACTAAGTTTGTTGTTATATAGCTGGTCATGGTTAGGAGTGGTTTTCAGGAAGACTTAGCTGATATTTGAGATCGGAATGACTAACAGGAAAATCAATCACAAAATGTCTGGCTTTGTGTTGTGAGGGAGATACTGAACTGAAGTTACAAGTCTTTGCTCAGATGAAGAATGCTTGGAAATAAAATTATGTTATCCACATGTCTATTTACAATGCTTGTATATGAACCGGCTTGTGTGTGAGAGGTGTGTTAATCTGTAGAGGTGAGAGATTAAAAAATAGGGTGATTTAGTCAATGCATGGAATATCTACAAAGCCATGAGTGATGGTTTGTATATGCTTGGCTCAGGGAGTGGCACTATTTGTATGTGTAGCCTTGTTGGAGTGGGTGTGTCGTGGTGGGTGTGGACTTTAATATCCTCCTCCTAGCTTCCTGGAGTCAGTATTCTCCTACCAGCCCCCAGATGCAGATGCAGAACTCAGCCCTTCCTGCACCATGTCTGCCTGGACACTGCTTTGCTCTTGCCTTGATGATAATAGACTGAACTTCTGAACCTGTAAGCCAGCTCCAATTAAATGTTGTCCTTATAAGAGTCCCCTTGGTCATGCTGTCTGTTCACAGCAGTAAAACCCTAACTAAGATTCCATAGAAATGTACAATATCACTCAATGGAAATGTGGAGCTAGACAGAAGAGGGTGAAGAATAAAACACAGGAAATCAAGGGATCTCGGAGAGCAAGAATGTCTAAGAAACCCACGAAAAAGAGGGAAAACGGGAAAGTGGATAACATTTGAAACATAAATAAAGAAAATGTCCAATAAAAAAATGCCCAAACCCAAAAAAACGAAAAACAAAAAAAGGAAAAGAAAAGGAAAAAAAAAAAAAAAGAAAAGAAAAAGAGGTTTGAAAACAAGCAGCAAGCCAGAAAGCAAGGAATGCACCTAGAGAGCGTTTCACAACAGAACTGAGTGGTATGTAGTGCCCAGAGATGAGAAACAGCGAGGTGGGTTTACTAAGAGCCATTCTGTGGACTGGGTTACTGGCAAACTCACTTTCTGCAGATGCCCTTCTTTGCTAGACTCTTTGAAATTAAAAATCTTGGCAGAAGATGGTGATCCCCCACGTGCATTTATCCTTCTGTCTGTGGCATTTGAAAAGTTGCATTTCCTTACCACAGTTCAAGTTCTAAATGCCCACTGTACACCAAGACCCCATGTGTGATTTGCCCAGTCCAAAACACAATGATATATCCTGGGCCATTAAGTAGCTAACAGCCTAATTAGTCCTCATTAAGTTGAGAGTTTGACTTAGTTTGAGGGTGGGAATTTGTGCCTGTCCATTTCTGATACCTCTTTTAGTGGAAAATACCTTCAGATTTAAATAGATAAAAATGAGTTTCTTGTCACAGTTACTTTAGGATTAAAATTTTAAAGAGCCCATCAAAAAATAACTCTCACATTCAACTTTACTGAGAAGAGCATGCAGAACAAAAGCACGTGCGGCTCTGTAGGTTGGCAGGAATCCTTGTCTGGCACTTTCCAAATTGTTTTAGCAACGTTTGGCAAGAATCTATCACAAATTATGGATGATGATAATTTCACAGTGTGTAGAAGCAGATGGAGAAGATGAATTGACAGAAAGAATGTTTCTTCCTCGAAAACTGATTGGTAATAGTAATTATTTTTAGAAAAGGCAAAAATGTGTCAAGAAATCACCTACTGACTGTTTTATAGGTATACATATATTAATGTGTAACCCAAGTCTAATAGAAGAAACCTTTCATCTATGTAAAACTGAAGAAAATATTAGCAAGAAACTAACCTTCAGTGGTATACACTGTATTATTGAGGGACAATTCTGAGTTCTGCACAGGCATAATTGTTTATTAAAATGTCATTTATCCTAAGGAAAATAATTAATTCAATTGACAGTTAATTGAAGAAAGAGTACATAACTGATTGTAGCATATTTTTCTTAGAGGTAAAATTTCCAGTACTTTTGTAGCAAATGAGGCCATTTTTCATTCTTTTTGTTGTTTATTTATTTAGTTTTTGTTAAACTCATGGCTAATCATTTGGAAAAATCATGATACCTGTATAAAGTGGTATGTCAGAGTAAACAAGTTAAAAATCACCAAGGTTTGTTTTATATTAATCCATAATGTTACCTGATGGTTTATGACAATGTGATTCTAGATGCAGAAAATGGCTTAAAGTGCTTAAAGGACTTAAAGTGTTTGCCTAGCAACCAGGCTGATTTCAGATCTGTAGAATACTGTAAGTGCTGAGTGGGAGTTGTGGCCTCCTGAGCTCCAGCTTCAGGAGATAAAGGAGGTATCCTTAGATCAGGCTGCAAGAGACTGTCTTTACTGACTGAGAGATGTTGCCTGCAAGAATAAGGTGGAAGGCTATCAGAGGGGCCTACAGCACAAGGGGCTTCCACCTACAAATGGATGTGTGTGAGCGTATATATGTACATGCATCTGTGCACAAGCAAACCTATATAATACATACATACCACACACATAAACGCACAGAAAAGAATAAAAATGGGATTCTGAATCATGAACTATATATCTGGGCTTAAATTCGAGCCACTTAACCTATGCAAACAAGAAGAACTTTTGCATACTCCTCCTTCCTTCACAGTAGCACAGCCAGGATCCAAGGTCCTCTATAGCTCCACGTGTATCAGTATGTTCTACTTTGTCATATCTTCCATAAATTACGGAAGTTAAGCAATTCTTAAAACAAGCATCGCTGTAAGTATCGTCTGACCACTATGCTCTTTCAGGCTACTTCTACAGGCTCCTCCTGTCCTAGGCATTAGCACGCACTGTTTGCCCTGTCTCACTCTCTGTATCTTTCTGGGCTTTGCTGTTTACAAATGTTGACACCCACACTGTCTTGAACACACAGATCTCATCCTAGTGTCCAGAGACTGAGTTTGCTGTTCTCACTGCTAGAATGGTCTCCCTCCATCTTCCTTCAGGGTCTTTTCCTCCCTCAGGTCTCCCTTCAGTTCAAGTCCCTGGACTAGGCTCTCACCCCAACACCGTCGTCATTCTTCCCTCATCTATATCATTTTTCTTCTACAGGACTGATTGTCATCTACATGTTCTAGTTATTTACATTTTTTTCATCTGTTGTAACTGGTCAGAAGTCTATAGGAAGTCTATGATGAGGACTTAACACTTCTTTTTGTAGATCCGATGTAACATAGGAATTAGTCTTATCGTTAGGTGAACTGGTAACTTGCGAACTTTTTATCTGTTATTATTGTGATTAGGAATTCTAGTCTGGTTGTTGCTAAACATATTCCACTAAGTTATGAATGTTGCCTTAGAAATAAAGTGAGACTAAACACCACTTATGTGCTATGGGGATAAATAAAACTAAAATCTCCACCACACAGAGTACTTTGAGAGTTAAATACAACATTAATATGTGGACATCCAATTTACTCTGTGGCAGATAAAAATGGTAAATTAAGGTTTATATAATTTATAGCTAAATAAAAAGTGATGATTATATGATTATATATATTATATGCATGCACACACAGATATATCTAGATAGATAGATAGATAGATAGATAGATAGATAGATAGATAGATAGATAGATATAGATATAGATAGATAGACAGACAGGCAGAGACAGGCAGACAGGAACATGGGGGGAGAATCACTCCTTTCCATTCTTACTAGTTCTTAGGAAAAGGAATTTTTATGAGTACCAGAATCTTACCCCAAAACATTTGTTCCTAGAATCATTCCTACCATTTCCTTTCTCTTTCACTCCTGAAACAACCTTCAGAGAACAAATGACTATTTTGTCAATATTACCTCCTGAGAAATGATTACCAGGGCAATGAGTAGAGACATTCAGTGTGGGGGACACTGCAGTGAGGTAAAGACAGACTGCTTCCCAGGAGCTGTGGTTGCTTGAGTAAAGAGGCATGAGGAAAATAATTGGGGGGGGGGGGGGGGGGAGGTAAGTTTTGTGAGGCATTAGAAGGTCAATGCGGGGGTCAATTTTAGGGGCACGTTCAGTACTACTCCCAGGTTTAGTGCTGTCAGAGAGCATGGTCAATTCCTAACCAAGGCCACCCTATCTTTTTCTCGGGATGGAAATGAGGCTCAAGTGAAAGGTGGCAGAGAAAGGTGGCAGCAGTTGCTTATAGTAGGCAAAGTTGGGGTGCCTGCTGATTTTGTAGGAGTGTTTTACAAGATGTTCTGGTTGCTGCTTATGCTCAGTCATCTGAGTACCCTTGCTATTGTTATGAACCACAGTGGTCTTCAGTAACTTCTGACTCTGCTTAGAGTTTCTATAAAGTCTGGCCAGGCAGAATCCCAGCATCAACAGGGAGGAACTTCTAGAGTAAGGCTCACTTGAAAGAATAACGGGCAGCAGGTCCCACCCTCCAGGCTCTGTCCGTTGGGCGATACACACTTTCTGGAACCAGGCTTTAGTGTTTTCAACACAGACATTTCCTTAAGTAAGTGATAAGCCATTTAGTAAATTGGGTCCAATTTTAATGAATTATTCTTTTGTTCAAATTTTTGTGGTAGTCTTTATTTGTATTTTGGCTATTGATCACATAGCATGGCAGCAAGATTACATGAGTAATGTAATATAACACAATCTCTTAAATTGAAGCCTTATCCCTTACTAGGCTTGAGGGTATTCGGAGCTCCCAACTGTGATGCCTCTACTGTCACCCCCAATAGAAAACTGTTGCACTACATTAAAGGTATATTTTACAAACATGATTAGCAGCACTGTTGAGCTTGCCATGATTGTGGTTCTACAGAGATAAATATTTTACAGTATGAGTAGATTGTTAGAACTAAAGCCTTGCCTTATTTCTATAGCTCTTTCAAATGCATCTTTGCAGGAACGTGCTTAGGCACCATTAAAACTTCCATGGTTTGATCCATCAACGTACCAGCCACTTATAGACACACTACCTTCAGGGTAGCAATGGCAAGTTATTGTTTACACGATGAAACATGGCTATACATTAGGCAGATTGTTTCAAGCATAAGATATGGAACACTTTAGCTTCTCGGATTTGTTGTGGAAACGCCTTCTAATGTGGTGTTCTTTATAATTGTGAGCATGCTTAAATAAACAGTGACAGAGTGGGTGTGGGGTTACACAGATGCAGCCTTGCTATAAACATGACAAAGTTAGGCCTGTGCTCCAAAATTTCACTTAATAATGGGAGTGAAAGTTAGCTATTAAGTTTACAACTGGAATTATTCTTAATATGTGTAATTCTTCTTTGGGGAAATAAGTACCTTCCTATTTTTTTATATAAAACTATTCTAACCAATTTATAATATAGTTTTTGTACAATTAGCTATTTAACCTTTTTTAGGTATGCAATGGTAAATATCCAAAGACACCTAAGTTTAATAATACTTAGGAACAAATAGTGTTGATAAAATGTTATTGTAATGTGCATGCCATTTCTAAAGTTGTGTTGTTAACATTAAATATCAAAATGTCACTTATAATAAAAGCATACAGATTCAAAATTCTCACTGTAAATCTGTTGTAATTTGTACATGGGGAACTTCTAATTTTTGATTCCTCTGAATATTACCAAATATTCATTAAACCACTCTACGCAGTTTTTGTTGTGGTTCTGATAGTAGATGTTGCATTTAAATATTTAATTTTTAGGAGTATTCCATTTATTATAAAAGAATGTATGAAGTTCACTAAATGTCAGTCAGATGTTGATTCCTAAGAATATAGGTATTACGATGAAAAATATACTTTCTGTCTTGTTCTTTTAAATCATACTAGATTTATTTATCAGGATGCATGATTCTCATATCTGACTATATGAATCATCTCTGTGCCATTAATCTATGATGTGTGTGTGTGTGTGTGTGTATGTGTGTGGGGTGTGTGTTTGTGTGTATGTCTATTGGTTATATCGTTATCATCTGTCTATCTATTCATATATTTGGTCATCTCTCTATCACCTATCAATCATCAACCAATCTATCATCTATCTATCTATCTATCTATCTATCTATCTATCTATCTATCTATCTATCTATCTATCTATCTATCTTTCTATCT
>NC_034593.1:137190767-137215628 GCF_900095145.1 Mus pahari
TCTATCTATCTATCTATCTATCTATCTATCTATCTATCTATCTTTCTATCTATCTATCTATCTATCTATCATCTATCTATCTATCTATCTATCTATCTTTATATCTATCTATCTATCTATCTATCTATCTATCTATCTATCTATCCATCTATCCATCCATCCATGCATCTCTCTATCATCTATCTGCCTGTGCTGTCTAGTCTTGATTGTCGTCTCTCTAGGATTTAGAATCACCGAGAGAGTACCTCTCTGGGTGTTTCTGGAACGAAGTTTTCAGAAAATATTAGGTAGGACTGCTGTTTCACCCTGAATGTGGGCAGAATCATCTTGTGGACTTGAGTTCGGAAAGGAATACCAAGAGAAGAGAAAGCTATATGCTTCCTGCCTGCAGACACAGTGACTAGCTACATACTGTCACAGCCAGAGCCTCATGCACACCCAACCTGCCCTGCTATGATGGAGCAGACTTTCAAATGAATCTAAGTGAGAGCTCAGGCCAGGTGTCTTCTGTCAGTATTTTTTTTTTTTTGTCACCAGATGTGACTGTGAAGGAAGGACTGTGCCCTCTTTCTAGACATATAATACTATCTAAGTATTATAATACTCATATAGATACAATACTCATATAATATACCTCATACTTACTTGCAACTGCATATTCACCTAGCTGAGTCCCTTGTCTAGTAAGACAGACATTAAATCATCCTCTAAGACATACAGAAATGACATCAAAAACTCAAGATTTTTTTTTTCTTTTTTCAGAATCAAGCCTTTTTTTTTTTTTCTCCATGACACTTGTGTCTCCTCTTTGGGTTAAGTTAAAAATCCCCTGTGGATTGTCCTTTTTTCCCATAGCAATTTATCTAAATTCACCATTTATTATTTGGGAAACTCATGAAGAACATTGAATAAAATTGTCAAGCTTCTTTTATTCTACCACAGACTGCTAGCTTGAAAAAAGCCTTCCTTGATCATAAAATGATCCAGCAAAGGTTAGACATAGGTGGATTCCTATTTTACAGCACAGAATGAGAGTTTCAAAAATGATGAGCTCTTTTGTGGATAACCCCAAGCAGCCTGTGCTTTCTTCTTTATTTTGCAAATTATTGAATTCTTTCCCAAACTGTCACCCAAATGAGGAATTTTAAACCTCCCCAAACTTTGATGAAGGTTCTGGGATTTTGAAAAACTTACTATCCCTATGGATCTCTTGTTTTGTATGAACTCATGTGTACTTTAATAAGCACTCAGTTGGTACTCCCAGATTCTAAAAGTGTCACTGGATGCCTGTTTCAGAGTTTATGAGTCAGAATTTGAGATAACTGAAAGTAGATTTAGATTGAGTAAGTCAGATTATCTTTAAAACTCAACATTAGGTTACAAAATAATTGGCTAATGGAAATTGTGAAACCAGTCAGAAACTCAAAATAAGCAAAATTCTAATGGATTTACCACAAGTAGCGTAAAGTGTTTTGCATCATTTTTTCTTTGAATAAGTGAAGTTTTTAAAAGTGCTTTTAGACTCATAAATTTAATTAGAGATTTCATGTGTTCTCCACAAGCCCTGTTTCCTTTCATCCCACATACAGCCCATCTGCATGCGAGACACATTTTGCAAAATGAAACACTCAATTATAGAACTATTTGCTGGGTGCCAATTTAGTCAATGTTTTACATTGGTGAAGCCATCTTTACTTAACACCTCATAAAAAGAAAATCCAGCCTCTTAGAAAAAACCCAGGTTTATTGTACACAAGGGTCTATGCTTAGGAAGGTCTCTTACTATATGAAGCAAGTTCCAAACTCTACAGATCTGTAGGATGCTGTACTTCTTCTTAAGAATGCACATTATGTACACCTTGAAAATACTCATGTAAATAACAATATAATATGTTCCATATTTGTAGCAAATGCCTAGAAAAAATTCAATACATTGTATCTATGAGAAAGACGGTTGTCATATAATAAATTTGCTATTGGGTACTCTCTCTCTCTCTCTCTCTCTCTCTCTCTCTCTCTCTCTCTCTCTCTGATTGTCTGTCTGTCTGTCTGTCTGTCTGTCTGTCTGTCTGAATGATGTCTCTAACACAGACACACACAAGGATGCAGCAACATAGACAACCTTCATGATAAAAGCCTTCCATATTCATAATTTTCAAGCCTCAAGAACAAACATCTCTTTGGCACCCTAATAGAATATCCCACACACATCACCATTCTCTCTCAGAATGATGTAAACACTTTCCTTTTGATGGACTCCAGCAATTTTTGATCATTTGCTAGGGGCCCACACTGGGATGATCTCCCACATTGTCCTCTAAACATCCAGTCATGTAGCTGGGTGTGCTCCAGTTTGGAAGCACATGCTTAACAAAGATACCACTTACAAGCTGCAGATGCTACACTGTCATATTACCTTCCCAAACACCTGCCTATTGATGCCTGGCTCTAGATTGTGGGAGAGGCAAATAGATTATTTCTTTGTGGATCCTGAAGCCATTTCATCTGCACATTATTGATGGAACATGAAAGAACCAAGTCATGATGACCTCCGAATAAACAATATAGGGGCAGGGCTGGGAGTAAAAGACAATTAAAGCCTATGAAATGATTTGTATGGGAGTGGATTTCTGTTAACAAGACTTGTATTTTGAAGTCTCAGACAGTTGTCTAGGAAATGCCATCTTTCTGGATGTTTCCCTCGCAGCTCAGAAAGGATTCTAAGTGTCACAGCTGAATTCATTTAGTATATGCCTAGACTCACTCTGGCTCTCGGCTCAGAAAACAGATGCACATCCATTATTAATCGTTGACTATTGCAGTCATCATCTCATCATTGGAGTAGAAGGTAAACGCCCATCAGGAAAACAAGCAAACATTGTGATTACTGCAGAACACAGGCAGATAGTTAATGAGTCTTTATCAAGAGAGACTGTAGCCACTTATCTTTTCAGCAATGTTTATGGAGGGAGCTCTGCCATGTAAATGTTTTTCTACAACCAAGTGAGGTAAACCAGGAGAATCATAAAGTTGAGTCTTTGATGGAGGAGTCAAAATTATTTGCCATTCTCGAGCCCAGAAAATTATATGCATATACAGGGAGAAGGGAGGGGAGAAAAAGTACTGACATGTAACTTCAGTCTAAACTATAAATCTCAGGATTTTTTTTTATAGTTGCATTATATTATAGAAAATGATGGGACTTAAATCCAATAACTCAGGAAGTCTGGTGACAGGCAAGCAGATCAGAGAAAACACACTTTTTAGGAAAATTCAACTCATGTTCATCACAGGGAAAAAGGTCTGTATTTTCACTTTCCTCTTGCTAGGTTTTCACATGTTCTGTGATGTGGGCTATGAGACTTGAGTCCTTTAATTTTCTTTTGAATTTTTTTTTGAGATTTTAATATATTTACAACATTTCTCCTATTGCTTCTCTCTCCCAAACACTCTTATAGATTCCTTGTTCTCTTTCAAATTTATGACCTCATATATGTGTATATATATATATATATATATATATATAGAGAGAGAGAGAGAGAGAGAGAGAGAGAGAGAGAGAGAGAGAGAGAGAGAGATCCTAAATAACCTGCTTGGTTTGTATAATATTACTTGTGTAGTAATATTGTGTAGACAGCAGATTAGGGACTATTTTGTGATGCTATGTCTCCTCGTAATGTAACAAGCTACACCCATGAAGTCTAACCAACAGGACTGCCTAAAATGAGCTGAAAAAAAAAAAAATGACACAATAGACATCCAAAGCGGGTGAGGCCTCAACCCTACACAAAGAACTAAGGCAGCTACAGAATGTTGAGAGTTGGAGAAGCCGCAGTGTGCCCATGGAAGAGCACAACAATTGTGTCTCTGATACTAAATGGTCATGTTTGAGTTTTGAACTCAATGTAATAAATAAGAATTAATTAGAGTTTTAAAAGGTATGTATTCTTCGGGGTACTAGTGGGATTTGAAATTGAAAATTGTTGGAAGGTAGTATTGAAATCAGTTTTGACTGTCTTAAAAATGTCCAAACACTTTGAAAGAGTAATTATAATTTTCTAACTGATCTCAAGGTCAGTGTTTGAAATTCAAATAGGCAGTTCTAAGGTTATAATCATTCTCAAATAACCAAACATCAGAGACATGTATCAATGTCAGAAAGAGTCAAGAAAATGATGGCATGGATATACTGTCCTAAGTGGAATAACTGAAATCTATGCATTGTTTATTCCCCTTTACAGTATAAAGGATAATGCATACTATGATTTTAAACCAGGTAAAATTAGAACACACTTTTCATACAAGAGAACTTTTCTTAAAATATGCACACTTAGAAAAAGTTACAAGAAAACATTGAAATGTTAATTAATTAGGTTTTTTTTGTAAAGGCTACTTCAGAACTGTTGGGTATAGAGTAGGAATTCACTGTATTTATGGGACAGTTAATTTGGAGTGGGGGTGGTTGATGAAAAAGTTTCTCAACCTCCATATGTCAAATTTATGTTGAGCACATGTTGCTGTGACCAGAGAGAAGTGCGATGTTCCTCATGTGCCAAGCCATCACATGCAGGAGTTCCATGGTAAATGTGCAAGCTCCTTTGTTTTCCGTATTGAAATTCGGTGTCCCAAGATCAGCCTAAATCCCTTGGCTGCCATTTGGATAATGGCTGCAAAGCTAGAGCAAATCAGCCGCAGCCACACTTATAACAGTTGACCTAGTTGGCTTTACTTATTACCGCCACATAACTTAACAAAACTCAGCTATCTTACTGTAACAGGACATACATGCTATTCTCTCTACACGACAGGGGCTAAGCAATGAACCTGGAAATGAGGTATAACTGCTTTTGTGATGCTTACTTCTTATAAATGCCCTTTTAAATGGTAAAGGCTTTGCTTCTATGACTCTCAACCTGCCTGTTTGTCCACTAACACTGGAAATTCAGGGTTACTAAGTTTTATACTAACAGCAAAGAAAGAATAGATACACATGTGTACATCTGTGCCATGTACTTTCTTTAATTTAGGATTTTTTTTCATGCTTGCATACTTGTATAAAGAGTTCTTCCAGTCTGTACTTTCTCCTTTTCTGCATAAGACATATCTGTTCACTCTTGAAAATGAAACTTGATGATGCCTTAGTGAAGTCCTTGCTGAGTTTAGGTCCTGGTGGTTAGTTATTCTTCACAAACTATAGATGCATAAATAATGGCTTTTACAAGATATATACTCCTGATTCTTAGAGAAAGAATCTAGTTAAAATAAATAGTAATTAAATTTGATGTTAGTTTTCATAGTTCCTCATTTATATCTGTGCTTATGAGTTCTACTTTAGCAATGACAGAAATATGAGCATTGCTGTTATCTGCATCTCCTGCTAACTTATCTCTAATAAAGTATTTATATCTTGGCTTACTTTGATTTTGTAATTTCTAGCATAATTCTTATTTTCTGTTTCATAACTGAGTTTACATTCAAAATCTAAATCATACCTTTTTATCATTCTTTAATATCAACGTTAATGTACTAGATTAAGTTTCTAATCAATTTTTATTAAGTGAATATGCCCATATATAAATCTTAAATTACTTACATGATTTATGGACAGCTAGGTAGTCATTTTTAAAAATGTAGTAACCCAAGTTATAGCACCTACAAAGATTAACCAGTATATTTTAGAAAGAAAAAAAATAATGAATGGAAATAATCTGTGTCTGTTATAGGCTTCTGTTTCTCCCTGGGTTGTAACAAGTCCTCAGGAACACTCCCCCTTTATTGCATAAAAACAAAATAGTCTGCAAAATCTTACGTTTCATTCAGAATATCAGAATTTTGACTTGACCAGACAAGAAAGCAATACAAATTTCCAAGGGCCTCAGAGGATCAAGAAACACTGGTCTTTCGTTCCCTTAACCTTCTGTAGAATGAGGGAGGAAAAAGTGACAGGCAGGATTTAGAAAACTAGCTAAAATGTCAACAAATTTCCAGAGGCTGAATAAAGATTGATTTAGAGTCCCTGGAAGCCTGAGATCCAACAAAAGCATGTTGTCCTTCAAAGACTCTTCTTTCTGGGCCTCCATTCAGGGAGCATGACAGAGACAGAGGTGAGAAACCTCAGTGATAGGCAGGCATCAATACCTGCTCACTTTTCTTACCTTCCTCTCAATGATAGGAAATGCCTCTGCAGTCTAGAAGAATTCCTTTACCCTAGCCACAATCACTGCACCCCAACAACAACAACAACAACAACAAGAAAGAAAAACTATCAGGTTTTGCGAATGCATACCAAACACCTCTGCTGCTGGTCCCCAGAAAAGATACTCTGCCATTAAATGACAGGTAGGAACTAGATCTTGGCCTCCAGGGAGAGAGTTGAGAGACCACCCAGTAATAGGACTTTCTGTTTAAATAAGATTCTGGTTATTAATTGAATGTGACATGTCGACTGAGCTAAACAATACTCAAATGTCTAGTAATATATTATTACTCCATGTTTTGTAAAGAGTGTTTCTGAAAGGCACTATGAAAAAGTGGAATGAAGATATGGGATTAGGGTGATGCAACCATGTGAGCTAGTCACTATGAAAAGAAATGAAGTATCACTGTGAAAGGGCTTAGCAGATGACCTTGTACACATTAGCCTTCCCTCTGCCATGTATAGAAAACATGTCTTCTTTGGAGGTGGGATCTTCAAGGCAACATCATGGAAGGAGGGAAGAGTCCTCACCAGACAAGCTACTGGAGTCTCATCTTGACTTTCATGCTTTAAACCAGCAACTCCCAGGTGTTCTGAAACAGCCACATAAAACAGACCAAGGCAACTGTAGAGAAAAGGAGACTTAATTTGAACAATTCCATGGCCTAAATGGCTTTTTAAATAATTTTTATTACTCTTCTTATTGAATGATTTGCTTTACCTAAACGACAAATACACAGATGCATAATTTCACACTGATTTACACTGAAGCAGGAGTGAATTATCCTGTTTTCACATTGAGGAAAAGTCAAGGGAAGACTGTAGTTTTAGTGTTCCTGGTACTTTGACAGGCTCCGTGACATCATTGGATGGTGTGACTGGTTAGTCTCCACTGTTACCCTGACTGTTAGAAGAGACACTCTTGGGTAGGTGGGATGGTAATTCCAGAGATGCTTAGCTGAAGATAGAAGACTCACTCTAAATGTAGATGGCAATATCCCATTAGCCATTGTCCAGATTGAATGTAAAGGGAAAGAGAAGGATGCAGGTGGACCACTAGCATTATTTACTATGATTCTTGATGCAGGTGGACCACTAGCATTGTTTACTATGATTCTTGATGCAGGTGGACCACTAGCATTGTTTACTATGATTCTTGATGCAGACACAGTCTGACAACCACCCTTGCACTGACATTACCACGCCTATCTTCAGGTTGTGAGACAAAATAAATATTGCCTCTCCTAAGTCACTTTTCCTCAGGCTGATGCTCACACTGATAAAAAGAAATAATCTGGGCAAGTAAGGCATTTGGTGTGGAGATAACAGCTTGCACAAAAGCACATGAACATAGATGTTTCCACACACTAAATAGCTTCAAGTAAATGTGTTTTGTGTCCAGTTAATGGGCTGTTTGAGTTAGAGGTTGTTGTAGTGCATAACAGAAATAGAGGCAGCCTGTAAGAACTGTGAATACTAAGGAACTCTGTCTGGTGGTGGTAGGCAGGAGCAGGCTATGGGAATTTCCTGGGAAAAGAGTTTAGAGAGGCCACTCCTGCTTTAATGGGAAGGGGTCCTGATGATGGTAGCTGCCCATCAATATGGCCTGGGCAAACAATGGAAGAAATGTGGGTAGACTACAAGTATTATACAAAGCATGCCAGAAGAAAGTGCCAGTCATCCTGTCCCAGCAATCATGGATTAATCTGTAGTTCCTATAGGTAGACCTTATTTTCATTGCTCTCACTCTTATTCGAAACAAGAAAGCAACTGTGGCAGAGAAAATGGCTTGGCACATAAAATTGTTTGCTACATAAACATAAAGACCTGGGTTTAGATTATAATTGTTCACACAAAAGCCAGGCCTGGTGACTCTCACCTGTCACCCCAGGCAAGGTGAACAGGAGGAGGTTAACAGGCCAGCTTAGCCAAAACATTGAATAGGAAACTTTCTCATGCACAAATAAAGTGAGGATTGAGAAATATGCAAGAGTTTATCTCTGACCTCTTGCAAGCTCATACTAGCACACATGCGTGCATACACAGACACATATACATACAGTTAAATGAAAGAGGGATCAGACAACTCCCTGTGAACACACACTAATCTTTCCTCATGTGACACTTTACCACTACCACACCTGAATGTATTCAGAACACTGCAGCATTTAATTTATCCTCAGAAATTAAAGCAATTTTTCTTGTGTCTTGGAGTAATAATTCTAGATCTTATTAATATTATAGCAAGCCCAGGGCTAGCCAGTTTCTTAGTTTAATAGATTACCCAGGTTCAATTTTTGACAAATGTAGTATTTTCAGGTAATAAAGCAGCATAAGCATTTGAAATTCTTTTGCCAAACATAGGCCCCCATAATTAATATGTTATATTACAACTCTACAACATGTGTTTCAGGAACTTTTGTTATAAGAGTGAAGCTGTCTGTTTCAACCTAAGTGCCAGCTGCAGGCATTTGATGTTACTTGAACCTGAAGATGGAATGTGCCGTTTGTTTAATGAATATCAACTTTTAAATCGTCCTAATATTGGGGCTAAATTACCAGCATCTTGAAATTCCATAATTGATTTAAAGTGGGATACTAAGTTATAAAATAAAACATCTGCTGTTTAGAAGCAATGCATGTTTAACCCGTAATGATTTCATAAACCAAAATCCTGTCAACTTTCCATTCCTAGTCATGGAGTAATGAATGTGGGTTTCAGTTGAGGGTGAGCGAGGGCTTCAAGGTTTCTTTCATATCATGTCCCCTCACATCTATAGTAAATGGCTGCCTGTCTACCTCATTTTCCTTTGTATGAATGCTTTTTTAAAAAGTAATGTTTCTCCACCTTTTGAGAAACAAGTCAGAGTAACTGCAAGGACAGTTCATAGGTTCGTGAAGAACGTACATAGTAAGACTGGTGACTTCAGAGGGCAGAGATGTAGCCAATGGCCACAGTCTGTCCTACAGTCAGAACACGAAGTCAATGCTTTGTTGTGAAAAATGCGTCTGAATAAACGTGAGCTTGTCAACCAAGAACTTTTCATTTGTGAGGAAATACTTACTTTGGGGACTACAAAGGCATCGCTGCACTTAGATGACTAAGAAAACAAAGCCAGAGAAGTACTAGCTGATGCCTATAGCAGAGTTGAGACAGATCTCTTATTTCTTTTCTCATTACTGTTGGCGAAATGACTGAAAGAATTTCATCTTTAGAGAGGATGTAGCCTATTAATGGTGGAAAAGCAGGAAGCCAGGAGAGGAGGTGCCGGGACACACGAAGCAGAGCAAGGGATGCTGGTGTTCAGGTCACTAATTTCTTTTCATTCAAATTCTTCAGCTCACGGGATGGCCCCACCCACTTTCAGGGTTGGTTTTTATCCTTCAGTTAATCTTCTAAGTACATCCACAGTCACATTTTTTTTCTATCTCTCATGTAATTATAAATAAAATCATACTGCAGTAAAGACTATCACACATCTGTTACAAATACAGTATGAATGTAAAGAAACAAGAGATGGTAAATACTGTGTGGTAGAGAATGTCCTCGTGAATGGCTCCTACGAGAAGGAAAAAGGGAACATCTCACATTCAACTCAGTGCTACTATGGTTTATTATATATGGAGCATTGGTTGTGAATATTGTATTGGCATTTTAGGAGGCTTATCATAGTGGAAATCTAACCAGTTTAGCCTCTAACTGCTTAATTAACTTTATATATTATGATATACTGGTAGGAAACTTGGTAAGAGCAGGGCACCTGCTTAGGTATGTCATTGACTAAAATGACAACCTTAAGTGGTGATGATCACCTAATATGAACAGGGAAGGTGGCCAGGAATGTCTGTAGTGTCATTTGGCTTGCTTAGTCAGCATTTGTCATTACTGAAAGGGTTGTGCTCAGACTGTGTGCATCATGTTGGCAACACAGGAAAAAAGGAGGGACTTTTCATTCCAGATCCAAGCCTCAATCACATTAGGCTGTAAAGAGTAGTACCCGTGATTGAAATTCTATTAAACAAACATAGACTGTGTACCATGCTGGGACTGAAAAAATTATAAAATTTCTCTTCATTTTAACCTACAGTCATATTGCTGTGGTAAAGGGATTTATTGACTATGAACAAATTTTGGTTTCATAAATTATATTCTTTTTAAAATATGTGTGGGTTCATCTAATTAATTAAAATGAATATCATAATACTACATATGTCTTCGTATGCCCCCAATAACAATACTTACTTCCCTTCATACCAACACATCTTTTTATTATTAATTATTTGGGAATCTCACTTTCTTCATCTTAATCATGCTCACCTCTCAGTCTTGCACTGCCGGCCCCACTTCCTCAAAAAAGAAAAAAATGGAAAAGTTTACATTCCCAGAAAAAATAAATAAATCTCAAGTTACCCACTGCATTTTATGGTATGTTCTACCCATTCCAGCTTTGAGTTGTAAAAGTTACAAAAACTGCCATTTGGTTTTAATTCTGTCTGTTTAAAACCCTAAATAAATAGGCTGCTTCCTCCAGGTTAATTCCTTGTCATGGGCCGTTCTTCATTTCAGAAATTGGTACAAGAAAGGCAAGTTCCCAATCACATATCAGTAACTCACACACCACTTTAAAGCTCTCTATTACATATTGTGATTCCTTCTAAACACTGGTGCTTAGTAACTTCAAGATGTGTTAAATAAGTTTAGCATTTTCAGTGCTGATGAATTCTAGAACAGAAAATGCATATTTGTAGATGATTTTGATATTTTTCTGAACCAGTTAAGTAAGGAAATGGAGAGTGATATTTCTGCTCTTCCAGTCTTTATCATCTCTATTATTTGCATGTGTTGTCAATTTTTCTAGTTGATGTCTGATAAAAAATGTTGGATTATAGCACATCATTTTCTTCTTTGATGCATTACATAATCTGCTCTTTTGTTCACTATTTGCTTTTCATTTTCTATAGATGTAAAAGTCATTTAATTTTAATTAAATCCTAAGGCTTTGATTATCTCATTTATCTTATTTGTTTTGGTTATATTTTCACAATGAAGATTAACTGAGAAATTGTTTTGTTCTGCTCTTCATTTGACAAACACATTCTTGCTATTAGTTTTTAAAAGCAGTTCCTCCAGCTGTGCTAATGTTGTGTTGCAGTTTTTTAAAGAACAATAAACAATGGCAAATCAATACATGGTATCAGTGCCAAGAATTTTATGTAACATCTTTTGTCTTTTGTGTCTTTGTGGAAGGAAGGATAGGTCAAAGGAAGGATTGGAGAAGAAAGGTGAATCTCCCTTATGGCTGTGTTTATTCAGTCTCATTTTTTACAGAACCAACTCATTTTTCTCTTGCCTGTAAGGATATATGAACATTAACTTTAGTTTGACAAGAGTATTAGTCCCTTAATAAAATCGAAGTTTGACCAGTGGGGTTTATACAAGTCACGTCTTCACCCCATGAAGAGGAGTACATTACCCCTTGAAACGTATGATACTCTAAGAGGTAAATATTTGTGTGTGTGTGTGTGTGTGTGTGTGTGTGTGTGTGTGAGTGCGTGATTGTGTGTATGTCTATGTTTATATGGTTGGGGGTTCTTCAGGTATGTGTTTCTGGAGAGCCAGAAATTAATATTAAATGTGTGCCTCTACCACTTTAAACATAAACATTATTATATTCAAAAGAGTCTTTCTCTGAATCTAGGGCTCCATGGTTTGCTGATACTTGCCATCCTGTAAAGTCTCAGGAACTTTCTGTCTCTTCCTCTGCAGCTCTGGGATTAAAAGCACCTGCTGGCCCTTGCTTCACTTCCAGGCAAGCATTTACTCACTGGGCCATTTCACTGGCCTAAGACAACTCTCCACCTCATTTGTTTTCATTTTCAACTGCAGGCACCACCTCCCTCCTGTAGATGATCTTTGCCTGGGGATTTGGATGGGATGGGCATGCACAGTAGATACAGTTTCTTTGTATGCTGTGAAAAGTACATTAGTATTATTACTGTCTACTTAGTGTTAATACTGGCCAGTATTGGCTTTCTTCTAAATGACATCTACTGTACTGTGATGGTGACAGTGTTCCACTTTTTCAATACCTCATATGGATCTCAGAGAACCACAACCACCGTAACAAAATCATCATTACCATCAAGTGTTGTGAGCAGTACAAGGTCTATTATCTCAGACCCAAGAACCTGGCTCTAAGACCAACACCTTTGTAACTGTGTCATAATAACCTAATCATTTGTAGGAAGAATGAAACACCAGACATATTGCCTTCCTTGACATGTTATGCTTGCTTTGAGATCAACTGTTTTGATATTTGAAGAGTTCCAAACTATGTCGCCTGTGATTGCATCCCAATTTTGTTGTTGCTATGCATGAATGACCCAACTTTGATTTTTAGCTGTATAGAGCAGGGTGAATGGAATAGACAGTGCAAACCAATTCTAGTCAGTTGTTATAGAGAGCAAGTTCAGCTGAGAGCTACAAAAGCCAACTGTGTAAGATGAGCTCAAGTCTCAACTGGGTGACACTATAAAATGCAAGTGGGACACGGTAACTCACACAATCCTGCTCATAAACAAAAATGTGTTTGATAGAATTTATACTCAGCCTGACTGGGCTTTCAATCATCTAGGGGGAATCCTCTTGAATTTGTCTATGAGGGAATCCAGAGAGGTTTAACTGAGGGAAAGCCCACCTTTGATATGGCTGACTCTGTTTCTGAACAGAATGAAGAGTGAGAATGTGAGTTATAGTCAGCAGTACTCATTTCACCCTGCTTCCCAACTCTGTACATGACGCAACCAACCATTTCATGTACACTCTCTGCTATGTTACGTTGTATCTCTTCAAATCCCCAGGAAAATAAACCCTGTTTGGGCTAGTGCTTTGACCCTTGAAACATAAAATGTTACAGCTTAAGAGGCATAAGGACTGATAGTTTACAATACAGTTGTCAAGAATAGCTGTTGCTCAGGGTTGAGACAATAGGAATCTTTTGTGTAAATGAGAACAGAGATGCCCGACTGGCCATGTGCCCTGTTAGCAGCAGAAGGTGGCAAAGTATGGTGATACTACCAGTCTCAAGAACCCAAGATATGAGTGAGGGGTTTGTGAGTGTATCTTAATGAACTAAGCTTTTGCCCAATTTCTCAGTAGAATATCTTCAAAGGTCACAAAAATTCTCACAATAGCAGGATGCAGCCATTTATTCTTTAGTTGTTGTATATCTGTGATCTAATTAGGACACCTGTGATTTGTTTTTTCACATACATTGTCTGACATGGTGATACTTACTTTAAATACACTACTTAACCTGAGAAAAACTGTACATGTCAAGGACTATTACTAACTTCCCTGAATGGCTGTAGATAATGAGATTTAGAAAGACCAGTTCAGTTCTAAGAAACAAAGAAACTCCATACACAAGTCTACTGGTCCCAAAGACCTTACACATAACCATCAACTGCTATTGGCTTCTCTGTTGTCTTATTCCATCCTAAACTAAAGGCCTATGATTACCCAGAATTCAGCTTTTTCAAGATCTTCATTTATCTTGACTTCAAGTGTCTCTTCAATAACACTCATAAAGTAGACCTGCTTCTTGTATCAAAATGATTAAATTCAAAGCATCATAGTGGTTTTAAAAGTAATCCCATTGTTTTGTTCTGCATTGTCATGTGTTATTCTTGCCAAAAGAAAATGTTTAATAGTTTTCATAATTTTTTTGTGCTAAAACCAATTAATATTTTGAAAAATGACAAAAATTTTATTTTTTTGTATTCTAAATTTTATGGTATACTTTTCTTTGCTTAGCATCTCTGACTTTCTAGAGGAAGAACAAATGTTCTCAATTCATTTAATATTTTTATTCTCATGTCTGGAAAAACAATTTTTTTTGAACTCTCTGCTTCCCAGAATTCAGCAAAAGCTCATTAAGATTTTGGTCTCTTGAATAAAGAATTAATAACAAGTTGAAATTAGATAGGCTCCAATGATCTATATTTTAAAGTTAGGGCATGTGTCAGGGGTGCAACTAGACTTTATTAAATCCACAGAGTCCCTTATCTGATCTATTTACATCTTCTGCTTCTATGGAAAAGAACAGGGCATACCTGTCATCAGAATTTGCTCAAAACTATATTTTCCTGAAACTAAGAAAAGAATCTAGCTTTAACGAGAAACAAACAGAGGTGAACAGATAAAGGGCTGGCGCCTCTGTCTTCAGAGGAGGTTTCCACAGTGATCAGGTTCCTGCATCGTCAGCCTTGCCTGCTTTCTTGTAAAAGAAATTAGCTTTTTTTTTTTTTTTTTGGCACGTTATATTGTCAATTCCAAAAGAAAGCTGACATCTACAAATACTTCAGACATTGTAATGTATAAAATCACCAACTTATAGAGCCTTTGAAACTGTTTATGAATATGGAGACCTCTAAATATTTTTATTCTATTTCTAGTTGCTGATGAATATTACGAATGACACATTTGGATTCCTTCCATTAATTTCAGATCATTGTTAATAACGAAGTACAGGGAAATGTGGAAAGAAATGCAATGCTATGGAAAACTTTTTAGTCAAATAACAAATGTTAAACATTAATATCCTTTGCTGTCAGGGCATTAGATTTCATGGTAAAATAAGCCACGGTTTTCATTATTGCATTTCCATTATTGCTATTGAATGTCTAAGCTCCTCTTAGAATGATTACTTTGTGAACTGCTTCATCAATACCTGAATACTGTGGAGCACCGTGGAATGCTTAAAAATATGAGGTTCTAATAATAGCAGATAATTATTAAGTCATCACATTCAAATCCTGTTGTCATGACATCTTAATGAAATTATGTTGCTTTTGGAGAAGGGTCTATAGAAAATAAGCCTCCAAAGATTTTCATGTGTAAAGAATGCCAACATTTGATTTACATTTATTAACTTTATGAGGCATAATAATCTCTAATGGTAGAAGACACTGAAAATATGCAATATTACTACAGAGTTAAAGCGGCTTCTAGTTGTGACAGCAGCTGACTTAACGAGCCAGTTCCAGTAATAATTGAGTTTCTGTGCTTTTCTTTTAATTTTGCTACCTGACGCTACCTGAGAGCAGTCGACTTTATTTCAGAATCCCATTAGGTAGCATTATGAGATCCTATTTCCTGGGGTTTTAAAATCTAATTGTCAGTCAATGCACTATGGCAAGCCTAGCTGCCTTTGATTCTCAGGGCTCTTCGTGGTGGGGGAAAAAAAAAAAAAACAGAAGAAGTATGCTCCATCATCCTGTCAAGGAGGTTTCTTAACAAATTACCTTTCCTCTCAAAAGAAAACACACAGAGGCGTTTTTGTTGCTTTAACAATTCTTATAGTTCATATCTTCCTTTCTGCGCTATTACAGAGACCAGAAACTGAACACCCTGCGCCTAGCCCAGACAGGTTGACAGTTGATGTCCTTAAGATTTATGAAGAAATGCAAGTATTTAATGACTGTATCAGGCTAAGCAATGCCGCGCAGGCGTCTTAGGTCTGCTTACGAGTCTTTGCTTTGTCTCAGACTAAAAATCACCTACATAGATTTCATTTGACCTGAGAGAACACTGGACTTGGAATTTGAAAATTGACTTGTTCATTTTCCTTTAGATATTTTTTGTGATGAAATACTAACTCCATATCTATTAAAAATAAAATAGAAAACATTAGGCTTCTATTTTCTACTTCTGGCATGTGGTGGTTTTTATAAAAATAATTTCCAAATCACACTTTTTTTTTTCAGCTCAGGCCAATTAATGGTGGATTTCCATTAAGTCTCACTCTTGCTGTGACTCCAGCACGAACAGCCCAAAGGCAGAGAAAGATTAAGTCACGTATTAAATTAGCTGGATATTTTTGTCAACCGAGGGTAGACATATTTAGATCACAATGATTTAAACTCTAGAGAATTTTTACAGTGACAAAAATTTTTCTGTAGATTGGTACGATTCATTGGTTTCTTCTTGCTTCTTCCTTCTGGGTGGAAATCTCCCTCTCTGGTTTTAAATAAAAGGGTTTTAAATATCACAGAAAGAAGGGGCAGCTGTTTGAACACTCTAAAAGCAAGTTAGTTTATATCTCATTTCCTGATGGACCCAGGAGAAAGAAAGAAAGAAAGAAAGAAAGAAAGAAAGAAAGAAAGAAAGAAAGAAAGAAAGAAAGAAAGAAAGAAAGAAAGAAACATACATCTGTCTTTCTCCAAGATCTTAAAGATCCTGTTCATTTGCTTTGTTCAATTCACTTTGAACTGGGAGAACTCCTTCATAAGGGGTTTTGATTTGATATATCAAAACAACCTCTGGTACATTATTCTTATATCTGTTTCCTCCTCTTCTGCATGATTTGGTCCATCTGTGACATCTGCCTCTAGGTTTCCATAAGTGCAGTAGGCTATGTGGCTGCCAGCACAGCTCCTATCCCTTCTCACAATCAGCTGCTGCAGATCAGTTGGATCTACAGCGGGCTACCTGGTAAACAGCAGCGTATGCATCTTGCTCAGGAGCTCACCTGGAACGGAGACATTCTTGCACCTCATTTCCCATTGATTCATCCAGGGCTCGGCAGCCTCCAAATAGATCAGGATAGTGAATTTCTTCTCATAAAGTAACAAGTAAAAGGACAATTATAAAACCAGAATCATATATTCATAAATAAGGTCTGAGAAACCCTGAATGAAGGAAGGCAAATCAAAACAAACAAGTGCTAAATTCTCCTAAAATCAACTTAAATATGAAAAGATAAATCCTAGAAATAAGGAAAGAGGCAAGTTACATACAAAGTTCTTCACATCAGTAGGCACATAATGCCCAAAGACTGTGCTGTAGGTAAATTTTTAATTTTTTTGGCTCCACATAGTAGTCTGAACATACCTTTCATTTAAAGTTAAAAAAAAAAAAATCTGATACCACAAGAGACTTTCAAGTTAATCTATGTAGGTAGTGCATAGTTAAAGTGATTTTTATAAACTCTGGTGTTCATGCCTCTAAAGCTGCAGCTTGCTGCATTGCATATGAAGCACGCCATAGGTAGGACAGTTCCCGGGACAGAAGGTCAGAAGTTTGGGCTTTCCTGGTTTGGTTCCCTCTCACGTTAATCCATCCCTGTTTTCAGCACTTTTCAATGACTTGTTTGACTGCGAAGACATTGACAAATGCCCAAGTACACCATTTTATTTCGTAGACTGCTGAACTCTCTTTACTTTAGGCTGATATGTTGAAATATAAATAACTCTAATTGAAAAATGCCATGAATTGCTGAAATACAAACAAAGATTTAGAACACCAGAAGAACACATAGCAAGAAAGAGCAGACATGAATATCAGACCAGACACTGTCTTTTGAAAACTCAGTGCAGTTTCAGAGGCCACTGATCTTCAGATTTTAGGGCCAAATGCAAGAACATGTGAGATACATTTTCTACCGTGTTTCTTGACTTCTATTAACAGACTTTCACTGCAGCTGTAGGCAGTTCACATAAATTCTATCTAAGGAGAAAATTTGTCACTCATAGACATTTATTAAGAAATTAAAGGAAAATTATGTTGCCTAAGCCTTGGTACACAGCAAATTAGTGAAGGCTTTAAGTAGTGCTACAAAGAAAGAGTCATACAAGAGAATTTATAGGCAAATTATGGGATGTTCACCATATCTATGAAATGCCTGTCTTATGTTTAGAACTGTGTTAGTATAATAGCAGGAGTCGAATGAATTACGTAGGATGTTAAAACTTGATACTATTGTTTGAGAAGTACAAGTCACTCATAGGACACACAGACAAAAGAGCTGAGATGACAAAGGACAGATCCAAAATAGCGCTTACTTTTCAGAGTGATTTTTAAAGAAAGAGTATGTCTGGAAAGGCTTTGTGAAGGAAGAAAAAGTAAAGTAAAACAAAGAAATTCACTGAAAATTAGAATCTGGATAAATAAAGAAGGAAAGGCCGGTCTCTGTGTATTTGGCTTCTCTATGTCTCGTTTCCAATGCAAGTGTGTGATTGATAACTCCGTTACTCACAACAGGAAAGATACATATGTATAACAGCAAAGCACAGTAGAAGCCTAGTTTATTTTCTCTTGTTGGAAACATGGGCACATAAATTATAAAAGTTTTCCACAGGAAAACTAAATTCTGTGAGGGAGGAAGACTTTTAAGTCAAGGTACCCTATATCATCGCACCCTGGCTGTAGGCTCCCTCTGTAGTTCAGTGTGGCCTTGAACTCACGGCAATTCTCCTGCTTCAGCTTGTTAGTGCTGGCAATATGAACCTGGAGCACTACATCTTGCTTTCCTTAATCTTACAAAAACTGTATCAAATACCTACTGCCACAACATGCATCATGGAAAGTTACCCCGAAACCCAACTTTCTGATATGGAAGTGTCATATAGGCACAAATCCAAGGTATAACTGTGTGGTTGGGCTGAGATAAATGAGGCTTAGCCCAACACTTAGATAGAAGATGTGGTTCAGTTCAGGTCTCTCCACTGCTTGCTTAATATCTGGCAAAGTATTCATATTTACCTCTGGAATATTTTCTACCTTTCATACTGGAACATAAGGAGAGACAACCTGGTACCTGCATCTAAGACTTGTATTTAGCTACTTAGCTCAGCAGCATGAAAAGGAAATACGTGTTCTGGCCATAAATGAGTATCCATAGATGCTGTGTTACATGAATCACTGCAGACATTGTCCACCATGAGACAGGCAGGCTACCTTGAGTTTCCACACTGCCATTTAAAACTTCACCGTGATTTCAGCAGAAGTAGTTATTCCAGCTGTTTGGGCATTATATAAAACCACAGGCTTATCAATTTGAAGGTACATATTAAAAAGATTTTTATATTCAAGAAAGAAGTAAAACTTAAATATCCTCTCTCCCTCATATTAGAATTCATGACAAGGTATGAGGACAAACATTTCTTTTCTAGTAAGAAAATTTATTCATTACATAAGATTTTACAGTGAACATTTACTTGATGTTAAGTGTGATTCTCCAGAACCAAACAAGAACAACAAAGACATAATAATATGCCTGGAGAAATCCATCTGTCTACATCTACAGGGAACACCTGAACAACTACAAGAACGAATGCAAGCTAAAGGAAGCTATGCTAGTATTGTCCACAAGTTGCTTCAGGAGCTATCAGAACATGTCACCAACATTACAACACCAGGTAAGAATGACCTTGAATACTTTGGCATAAGCAAGCTATGGTAATTACTACTAGTCTTTTTAACTTCCGTCTTTTCTGGAAGAACTATAGTTCCTTAAAAAACTAATTGCTTAATAATCAAGTTTGGTATATTGTTACTTTCCAAAATATATTTCATGCTATTTAATGATTATTCATTGTGTGCCCAGGCTATGGAAGGCAGTGAATGGGATTTTATTCCTCTACTCTTACATAAGGGGCTAAATAAATTAGGATGTCAGTTGTCAGAGTTCAGTGTGCTTAAAAATTACCACCAAAGGCAAACAGATAAAAAGAAACTCAAGGTATTCATCACAAATATTCTGGAGGAGCCTGATGGATGTGGCCCAGTAAAATGCGTTAAGAATCAATTTGCTTCCATTCCCCCAGTCATTCTGAGACTAACAATAATTGTGTCTATACTTACTTATTTCAGTTTACCAGTGTCAGTACTGTTACAATGAACATGCTTTGTAAAATATTCCTAATTATTGTCCAACTTAATGATAAAGGAGCAATATTTATAAACAGAGAATCTATTTACAATTAAATGATAATTTGAAAATAACACACTTAAACTTGACAAAGAAGACAGCATCTGTAAGCAAATGGGGTGTAATTCTTATCTGTGGGTTGACAGACATACAAGAGTCAAAAACAAACAAGTAAACAAAACACAGATAAAAAACTAATTAAAATATATAAGCAAACACTAAGAAATTGTCAAAAAATTTCCCATGTGTGTGCTATGTGTGGGTGCTTTGTGTGTGCACGTGTGTGTTTGTGTGTGTGTGTGTGTGTGTATGTGTGTGTGTGTTTAAGTGTGTTGCCCATGTAGGAACATTAAAAGATACATCAGATGCTGGTTCTCCACCTTCTGCTTTAAGGTGGGATCTCTCTGTTGCTCACCATTGACCATTGTATACACTGGGTAAGCTATCCATGTCAGGATCTTCCTGGAACTCTCCTGCCTCAGATTCCACCTCATCCTAGGAGTCCTGATATTAAATGTGTGTGCTTCTGCTTTACATGAGTTTAGGAATTTGAGTTCAGGTCTTCATACTTATGTGCCTAGTGTTTTACTAACTGAACTATCTTCTAAGCCCCCCAAAATATTTTTAATAATATGAAATATTTAATACCTTAAAAGTTGTACAAATTGGAATAAAACAGAGGTTATAATAAATAATAGAGAAAGAACTTGTAGAAAGGAGAAACAAGCACTTCACACCAGTCTAGAAGCGAGCTCAATTCCAGCTGATGCTCAGTCTAGAAGCAAGCTCAATACCAGCTGATGCTCAGGCCAGTGTTTAGGGTTCTAGACACTTATCTTCAAGGCCAAGACTTGGGACACAAAACTTAACACTGACCATTGCTCAATCAGAAGCAGCTTCATTCAATTCAATAACTGAGCAGCTCAGGAACAAAATGATCCAGTAATAAGTGGACAATGACACCAGTAGTCCCAGTACTCAGGAGGCAGAAATGGGGGCTTCAGGATTGCAGTGAGTATGTCTCAAGGTTGAAAGTCACCAGAACTTGCTTAATGCTTATGGAGAAAATGAGAAAATTAGCAAATTATTTTCTTTAACCATGAAGGTAGATGATTGTCATGTTTATCTGGAGTGAACTGAGGAAGGAGAAGACTGTACGGATCATTGTGAGAAACAGGCCAGTTTCCCTGGGGATGTCACGCCCAGTGTGTATCCATTCAGTTATTTCTGTGAAGGATAAGGCAATAAAAAAAAAAAAATACGGTGTCAATAAAATCGGGTGTCAAATCAGAGGTTTCGGGGCTTATTGATTTTTCTGCCTGGCTAGGAGTTGTGTTTACTAGTTCAGCCGTTGGGTGACATCTTGGTTTTTCTACTCTTTCTATTTTGATTAATGCCTTATTGTGATCTTTACATAGAAGAAACCATCATGTCCCTATCAGAAGCATTACAAAGTAAGTAACCCCTGCTTACCTCCAACTGCCTGCTCAACTGCTGTCTGTATACCTCAGGGTACCCAGTTCTTCCTGGAACCTAGCCTATTCTACCACATTTTTTTGCTTACCCCTTGAATGTAAAGTCTTCCCATTGCATGAAAGCTGGAATACTTAGTACTAGTTACATGTTTGAAATATAAATCAAACACATTCTCTTCATTTCTCAAAACAGTGATACCGAAATGAGCCTTCTGTGTGTTGCTCTGAGTATTTAATATTTCTGTTAACTAAAAATGGTTGCTGCCTACTTACTTGTAAATATGGAAAATAAAACACATTTTTGAAGCCTTTACTGTGGGTGACATAATCATGTGTTTCCGTACACCTTGGTTTAAAGTACTTTTGAGTATCTTATCTTAGCCAAGGAAAATTAATATGAAATCCCTGAGAATGTTTAGAATCAGCAGCCACCTGGAAGGAAACGTGCTGGGAGAAGTCTCATTCACCAGGAGGATCAGGCTTTAGCTTGAAGGCAACTATGCCCCTACAGATGCCAACTATTGTTGCTGCTACAGAATTCTGTTACTACCTGAAGGGACACATACCTGTCCTCTTTATATCTAGGAGAACTTCAAAATTCTAAGAGGGGTATCTTAAGAGTTAAGTTACTGAAATGTAGGCTAGAATATTTGGACTTTGCTCTGGTCACTTTCAGCAATATAAGCAAAGAGCAAAGAAAAAGTTGTTGGCACTATGAAGATCACAATAAAGAAGGCAGATAGATGCTGATTTATAAAACTCATAAATACAATAGTCTTTTGGAAATGTGTCTTATTAACATTAAATCAGTGGCTTAACCATATTATATCACACGTACAACTATATAACACATAGACACATACACATTTCTTGGACTTTTAAGTCAGAGAGTGAAGAGCCTGTGCATTAGTTCTTACATGTGCACTAAACATTGTGCATTTTGTCAATGATTCAATGAAATACTAATGCCATTGAAATGTTCACATAATGCTTGGGCTGTTAATGAAACTTAGACAATAGTCATCAGTATTAGTTTCTCAAACATTGCACCAAATATTTATGTAATCTAAACAAAGATAAGTGTATACAGTTTATTATGGATATCATAATAAACTATTTAGGTAATAATTATTATTTTAATTATTACTATATGAGTGTGTCTATATGTGGACTTTCTCATGTGAGTATAGTGCTCACTGAGGCTAGAATATGGTATCTGCTCATCTGGAGCTGAAGTTACAGCCAATTGTGAGTTGCCCAATGTGTGCACTGAGAATTGAATTAGAATACCCTGGGAGAAAAGTATTGTACACATTCTTAACCATTGAGTCATATCTCTCTCTCTCTCTCTCTCTCTCTCTCTCTCTCTCTATATATATATATATATATATATATATATATATATATATATATATATAAAATTAACTATATATATAAATTTAAATGATAGTTTGACTTATATAGGCATTTACTTTATTACATTTTAATATTAATTAATACATTTACTTGATGTTCTACAGAACAGTCTATTTATAATACCACCTGAAAAATCAATGCAGGACACAGTTGCTCCCTTCACTGCTAATGTTTCTAGCTGGTGTATGAATTTAATGTCGTCATCACTCTAAGGCACTTATGTTTCAGTCTTTCCAGCTAAACAATGTGCACAGAGAAGTAATTGCCATTGTTATTAATCATCAACAGTTTCTGTCACTGTTAGACCACAAATATTAAATTGTGCTCTCCTTAAATCCCCGTTTTTGATATTAAAATATCTTTAACTTCATCACAGCTCGTTGAACAGTCCACTCCTTTCAGCTATTAATCTCACTTTACAGCCTCCCTGGCCAAGTCATTCACTTTAAAAGGACTTCCCTTTTGCCATCATGTAAAGACCAAATGGCTCTTTCTAAACCTCAAAAGGGAAGGAAGTGAGCTATTCTTTATTACACTTTATTATGTCCTTTTAAAAATCTTATCATGTATTAGCAGTAATATTCATGACACAGGAGTACACTTATAATAGTCAGCTCTCATGGTTATCAAAAAGGTTCATTTTAGCATTTAATCAACTCTAAAAGCAATTCATTGCTTTGGATATTCCCCATGCAATGACCATTATCCACAAGTACGTTCCTTTTCACCTAGAGCAGGATGGCATAGGGGGTGGAACATGGCTCCAGGAGGGACTTACCAGACTTTTAAAAGGGCATTTTAATTTCCATAATAGCTTCTCCAAGGAGCCTGCTGAATGGTCCTTTAATCTACCAAGTTGGGAAAAAAACCTTAAAAGCACTGTGTTGCTCTCTGTATTTAGGACCCCTTTCAGGAAATGAGCAGGTGTCTTGACATGACCTCAAGCAAGAATGAATTATGTACTTGTGGAAGAAGCTTGTTTTATGATAGTATTGATTCATAGAAAGCTCTACCCCATCTGAAGCCCCCCTTATGTGCCTGTGATACCCACTACTCTTTCTGATGGGAACACTCTGTAGAAGCATGCTCCCTGAGTCTAAGGGGAGGGATCTGAACTTCTGAAAGTGAGTATACCTCTAAATGTCTATTTCCATCCCACCCATCCGAAAGGATATTGTTGATGAGAGCCTCAAGGGCAGATGAGCTCTTACTAACTTCTCCTTCCTATTGCTGTGTTGTTTTAGCCTGATGTAAGTACAGATACAGTCAGTTCTTCTGCCAAGCATCCCATTTCTTTCTCACTGCAAAGTCAATGATACTGAACCTGGAAGATCATTTCTATGCTACTTTGAAGTCCATAAAAATTGTCTTAGATTATTACATATGACTGTACTGTATATTTAGCAACTGATTATACTGTATGAATTATTATTTTATTTGTTAGGCTCTCTACACATCTGATGTTTTTTTTTAGCATGTTGGTAATCATTTTATGGCTTTATGATGCTTACTTTGCTTGAATTTTGCAACTCAAAGCTTGAAAAATGAGTGAGGAATATCTGTTTATCAATGTACTTCAACCCACTTCTTTTATTACTTCTATGTCTGACGTCTCATCCTCATCCCTGATACTATTTGGAATGATGTGAAATCTTGTTAGTTCTCACACAGAACATCATATACCTCTCTCCCTCCACCTCTCTCTATTAAAATATGCCTTAATCGTTTTGCTAATCTTCACAAGTAGAGATGAACACTTGTTTCATTGTATAATAAGCCCTGACTATGTAAGCCTTACATATGAAATTGGACAGTGGACAGTGTATATAATATTATAATATATATACATATATTATATATACACATATATATTTTACATATACATATATATTATACACACACACACACACACATATATATATATATATATATTATACGTAAAAATAATATATATGCCTTTTCAAATCTTGCGATGAATTGCATTACTTAATGTAATATTCTTCCAATTTTTATCAGGGATTTACTTCATTTACATTTCAAATGCTATCCCCAAAGTCCCCTA
>NC_034593.1:137216838-137266866 GCF_900095145.1 Mus pahari
AGGCCATCTTCTGCTACATATGCAGCTAGAGACACAGGCTCAGGGGGTACTGGTTAGTTCATATGATTCCCAATGGAGGAGCTAGAGAAAGTACCCAAGGAGCTGAAGAAAGACTTTTAACTAATATAAACACACCTCCACCTTCTGGCTCTAATGCACAAAACTGGGCTCTGAATTTCCAGATTTTATTTTATTCTGTGCCCAAACAACTCAGGTTGGTAATTATTTTAACATTCAATGTACATCTGAAAACAATGAATCTCAGATTAATCAAATCTCATCACTATAAGGCAGGAAAAGGAGGTCAAAACCAGGTCTGGATGACTACAGAACTACATCCTTGCCACTTGACAATGAGCTAGTAGGCTTCAGAAAAGTCTCAACAGCATTGTGTGATTCAGTGGGGTACTAGACTTCAAGCATGCATTCACTGGGATAATAATATCAGCAAGTTTCAGACAATATAAAATCTAGACATTCTTCAATATACTGGCCTTGGACCTCACCCAAATATGTGACTTTCTCCCACTATGGATATCTAAAAGTCATGAGATACATTCTCTAGCATCATGGAGGAGAAATTCAGAGATAAAATGAGTATTATTTAAACAAAAAAATGAAATGCCCTATTTTTAAACTATGTGTCTAAGTTCAGGGAAATGAACTTTTTTATTTTCCCTTTTACTGTCAAGATGTGGCTATGAGCTAGCTCTTCTTTTACAGAGGCATATTACAAAATTATTTCATATTTGTTTAATGTTTCAAATATTCAGATTTTTTTGCTGTAAACCAACACCACAGACACCCTCCTTGTATAACCACTTTGTTCTTCTGGGTGAGAGGCTGACAAGCAAATAAGGAGCCCTGTGTGATGGTCGACATGCGAGCATCATTTTCATTTATATTTCTGAATGCCCTGTGTGATGGTCGACACGCGAGCATCATTCTCATTTACATTTCTGAATGCCCTGTGTGATGGTCGACACGCGAGCATCATTCTCATTTACATTTCTGAATGACAGGGTGGTTGGATTTCCCCACAGGAAAGTTGCACCCAAAATTGATCAAGTTCAGCATCATCAACAGATGTCCCTAAAACCATTAGCAACTAATGGATTGCATAAAGGATGCTAATAGCTCATTTGTCTACTCTAAATCCCATCAACTCAACCTTTAAAGCCCCTAGTTTCTTCCCATTACAAAATTAAGGCCATTGTCCTTTAATTTTTAAATGATGTGTATTTCAAATCAATTAAGGCCAAAAGACCAATTATCTGTTGGATTTGTGGCAGCCAAAGTGTTTTGAATAGCTGCTAGAAAGAGCTAACTTGAGTAGAACAGGCTGTGGACTGATGAATCAGGCAAAGGAACCAAAAAGCAGATGCATGTAATGTTAACGTATGCATGTTGGCTCCCAAAGGACTCTTAAAGAAGATGTGTGTGCCCCCTTGCTACAGTTCCTAGAGGTTTGTAATAATGAAAGCTTATATTTAAAGGTTTCTACCTTTTCTCTTCCTCTTTAGGTGTTTAATTTTTTTCTCTGTTGTAACTTATTGTTACATACCAAACTTAAGGTTTTAGTAGCTGTGGTCATCATCCATGAAACTTTCTATAATTAAACATAGTGCTTATTTATGCTAGTTAGCCTAAGACTGAAACCACTAGATTCTTCCGAGCCTTATGTTTATCATCTAGCATGGTACATGTGACCCTAATTGCAGTCAGATAAATGCACATATCTCTGTAAAATTTCACTGTGCTTATTACAATGCTTCAGAAGGTTTCAGTCTTGGGATTTTAATGCCTTTTTTTTACTTGTCACCCTGTCACTGAATAGGAAGCTATATTTAGTGAGTTAAGAATAATGGCTTTACAGTTGCTCCTGGTAAACAGCTACACGAATGCAAATCTGAGGTAAGGAAGCAAGTTTGGAAATGTGAGCTACTTCAGCTACATGATATATTCTTGAAATTGCTATTCTGCAATAAGCATTCCCTTATTTTTATGCATTCTGACTTCATCTAACATATTTTATTGGAAAAAATAACAAGCTTTTTGCTTAGAATTTAATTGCTTAACTCTTAGCATATGAATAAAGAATATTTTAAATTTGATTTAATACCTCCTGATTGTTAAACTTAATTAAAGTAAGCTAATTTTGGAAAAGACTAAATTAAAGGGGGTACGTAAGGGGATGCCTGATGAGCAAAAAGCCTTATTCCCCATTTTTCAAAAGTTAAAATATAAATTGCACAGAGTAAAATAATCTTTAACATACAATTATTTCAGTTTTGGCAAAGAACCATGGTTGTCTGGCCACTAATAAGAATAATGGAGCATTACTACCAAGCCAAAACTCCCTAGGTAGCTCCATAGCCTGTCTTCCACTTTCACTCTCAATCGAGAGAATCACTGGACCATTTTCTGACTCTAAGGTTAATATTATAAATGTAATTATTTAGGATGCAAGGGCACACACACACACACACACACACACACGCGCACACACACACACATGACAAGGAGAGGGTTTACATTTTTTTATATGCTATATGTTGACACAGGCAGCAGTATGCGACTGATTGTATGTATGTAAGCAAGTACCATGAAAGATATAAAATACTTGCTAGACTTATAAAGTTAGAAATAACAAGGTGCAGTTATTACTAAATGGAGGCAACCTAGTATTTTCTTTAGTAGTGTCCCCAGTATAATAAGGCAAGAGTTTCCTTACAAATATCCACAATTTAGGGGAATAGGAGTTATTGAAATGTTTAATGACATGCCACTTTGGATTCCTAATCTAACATTTTTAATAGAGAATATGCTGACATATTCAGATGGCTTCTGAGTGTCGAAGACTATGGGATTATATTCCTCAATGTTTTTAGAGACTTAGTAGCTGTTATGAGAAATTTGGCATAAAATTCCCATAGAAAAATATTCATGGTATTCTCCAAAATGAGACTTTGCTTTAAATATCCATGATTTCATAAGCATTTAAAAATTAGACAATATTTTGCATGAAATAAAGGTTTTGTGTTCTGATTGTGCCAGAAAAGCTGGCGACGGATTAATTTGGGGCACACATGTTGAGCTGGCTTTCTTGCCATGGGTGGTTCTAATAAAGAAATATTTAAATGTGAACCTTCTGGTTTTTATTCCAAAAATGGAAATATCAGAAATTAAATAGCTGTCCTGCTTCAATTATGTTATATAATACATAGAGTATAATGGACCACAGCTTGGATTGGAATTTTGTTTATTAATGAAATCAAACTTCATTATTCAAAGACAAAAATAGGTACAAGTATGAATGTTAGATATGGTATTCAATGAAAATTTTGGGCACTGTAATGAGTTCAATGTTGTTCTATCTCATACAAAAGTGAAAAAAAAACTTTTACTAATTTTTTACCAGCACCAATCTACCTCGGAAGCATCACACACAATGGATACACAGATTGATATATTTTCATAACTAAGGTTCCCAGATCAAACAGAAATCCAATATCTGCAAACACCGCATCCTACCTTGACTTTGGATAGTTTTTTAAAATTTTATATGCATTAAGCCTTCTTATATGTGCTTTTTGCTTTCTGTTTTTTTGTTAGATGTATTCACTACTTCCTGGGTTGTTGGCTACCATTAATGTCCACTGTTTCCTTCAGGCATTCTTTTGTGAAGATATATCATGCTTCATCATACGACAGTCATGTATGGATGACCACTTGTGATGGTGGTAAGCAGTGGAATGAATGACCTGGTCACATTTGAGGTATACAAGTACTCACTGTGTTTAGCACATGCTTAGGAGGACATTGCTCATATAGAGCACACTTTTGTACTCTTTTCTATGCAGACTTAAGATTAAGGTTTAGGAATTTGTGCATACACTTGCATGTACTTCATAAAAATTTGAGAAATGAGTATCCTTGTTAGTACATTTTCCATTAGGTTCATATGAATAATTCTGGTGTGTTTCCATGGTCTTGTTTTCATTTTAGTGTACATTGTCCTGTTAGATCATGTAGAGAAACATCTGTAATTTTAATTCTTAATTCAAATCTCTTCTTGTGTGAAATGTCTATTTAAGCAATCGGGCTATCTATCCTGTTAAATGTGCCTTAGTTATTAGTTATTAAAGAATTTCATGATTCACAAAGTCTGGAAAATAGAAGATTTTCAGATATACATAGTGAACATCCTGCCGTCCATGAGTATTATTTGTTGTATTTAAATGTGATTTAGATAAACCAAGCTTGAGTTTAAGAACTCCTAATACATTAAGTTTCTTTCTTGGGATCAGCATTTGTTTTGTCTCTTTGAGAAATCTTTATCTGCTCACTCTCTCTATCTTTGTAAAAGTTATATTTATTTAGCTTATAGTACCTGATCTACAATGGACATTTAATTGGTTAGGTCAAAATTAGGCAGGAATACAAACATTTTCTTCAACAAAAGAGTGGACAGCATCAAAGAAAGGGCTCAGCACCTTGATTTCAAAAGAGCATGATGTCACCTTCATCTTAAGTCAGTGAGGATCTATCTTTAGATCTATTCAGTTCCATTGCCAACCTAGTCTGTGATGGATCAATATGCCACTGTCTACCTCCTTACATTTTATAGATGATGTTGATGCTTGGAGTAAACATATCAACAATGTCTGTCTTTAAGTTTTCTCCAACCATTTTTTACCAGCTTTCACTCCCTTATGGAATTTATAGTCTGCCTTGCCTTTACATATAAACACACATATACACAGAAACAAAGGTTGACATTTAATCACTCTATCTACAGAATTGATTTAGGAAGCAGTGACCTGGAATTGTTTATTTTTTAAAATCTCCTTTGTTATTTTGTTGTTGCTTTCTAGATTTTAGTTTGTAGTACTGAATATTTCTGTTAGAATCATTTTTATACTTATTTAGTACTTATAGGCTTAGGTTTTTAAAATGTACTTTTATTTATTTATTTATTTATTTATTTTTTACAATTCTTGTTTACTCATTTGTTCATTCACTTCTTTTTCGAGACAGGGTTTCTCTGTATAGTCCTGGCTGTCCTGGAACTCAATTTGTAGACCAGGCTGGCTTCGAACTCAGAATCCGCCTGCCTCTGCCTCCCAGGTGCTGGGATTAAAGGCATGCGCCACCACGCCCAGCTCATTCACTTATTTTTAAGGTGCGGTTTTCAGGCCAGGCTCACAGCTAGTCATTCCACAAATCTCAGGAAAGTACTAGCCAACTGACTCCACCCCTATTCCTTTCTTCCTTTCTTCCTTTTCCTTTTCACAGGGTATTACTCTGCAGGTCTAGCTGACCTAAACTCTTAAAATTCTCTTGCCTCAGCATCGCAAGGGGGCGGGGGTGTGTGTGGAAAAGTGAGCAACACCAAGCTCTGTACTTCCTGCTTTCTATATTGGCAACCCTGGTTAATAGCCTCTTTATACCTGGCTTTCCTTGTAAATAAGGATAATAGTCAACTCCTTAGGTAGTTCTAAAGACCATGCTAATGTTTCTAATGTTCTTCAAACAGTACTTGGTTCAAAATAAGCACCATACTATCGAAGGGTTGGGGGGATGGTGGCCAATGGCTCAGTGTTGAAGTACTTGCCCAAGTCTCTGGATTCAATCCCCACCAACCCAGGATGATGATGATGACGACGAGGACAGAAACCGTACAAATACTAAATACATTTTTTTTGAAGCACCTGGCACATAACAATAGTTAATAAATACTTAGTTCCTTTTCTACTTTATCCCCAAATGTAAAGAATATATTTCCCTAGGGCTCAAATTCTAGATAACTTTCTCAAGACTAAGAAGAGTATTCTTTCAGGATGCCCCCCGCCCCCAAATAAGTGAAAGACAAAAAAAAAAGATAAAATTACAGGAAGCCGGGCAATGATGACACAGGCCTTTAATCCTAGCACTTGGGACATAGAGGCAGGTGGATCTCAGTTTGAGGCCAGCTTGATCTAAAGAGTGAGTTCCAGGACAGCCGGGGCTACACAGAGAAATTATGTCTCAGGAAAACAAGGAAGAAAGAACTGGGAAGAGAATGGAGGCATCCATGGAGACACGGGGTTATTCCAGGCATGAACAATAAACAACAACAAAACAAAACTGCTTTCTGAAAGGATTCTTTGGACAAAGGATGAAAAATGATATAGAAAGGGACCCAGCGCGAGGGAGGGGTGGAGGTGTGCAGTGTCCCAGAGATGGTTGGTATCTAAGAGATTGCCTCCAGGAGGCATTAGATGTGGAAAACAGTACAGAGAAGTGATGCACTCAACAGAGCCTAGGGTTCCTGATGGCGACAACCTGCTTCAGAGCTTCCTTATCCCCGACACTACAGCCCTGACTCTCCCAGACTGGGCAGCTCAGATCTCCCCACTACCACCCTAGCCGGCCCATTCCTACTCTGAGCAAGGAGCCAGGCTCCCATTGGCTGCCCCACTCCAGGTACAGCGACCCCAACCTGCACCCCTCTTACTTTTAATTTTAATAAGGTTTTTTTTTTTTTTTTTTTTTTTCCTGTGTGTTTTAACATTTTCACCTTGGCAGGAACCAGCAGAAACAGCCAGGCCTTTGCCTAATTATTATGCGTCACTGGGAGAGACCAGAACCAGCCAGGGTGATATGGGAAGTTCTCTGTCAGGTCTCCTTCAAGAAAATGAAGAACAGTGAAGACAGGAAGAGTCAAGAACAAGTAAGTGTTGTAAGGCTAGCTATGCAAGCTCAAGAGGCCCATCACTGTCTGTTGTGTCCTATTTATACTCTTTCCAAATATTATGTGTCCTCCCACAGGTCTTGCCTTAGAAAAACACCACGAGTCTACCTTGGCAAGATGCCATGTGAGTCTGCCGGACATGATACAACCAAAAATTTTACTTCAAGTTCTACTGTAATTAGTATAGGCTTTAGATTCATTTTATACTTTACCTGTATTGTTACTACACTTAAATTATGTATTTGTCTTCTAGGCAAGTAAGCCTTCTTACTAAAGATTTTTTTAAACTAAATTTATCTAGACTTTTGGATTTTTTTTTCAGACAAAGCCAAATATCATTTCATTTATTCAAATCTTATCTCATTTCTTTTGATATCTCACTTAACATTATTGCACTTCAAGCAAGTCTATGTGAAAAAAAAACCAAAAAACCAAAAAACCCAAAACCAAATAATAGCATGTATAGAGGCTTTATGTCTGATAATAATGACTGAAACATGTACACTGTAACTGTGATGATTGCATCTTATTTTTATATAATATTCTTTGTAGTATTCTATTTTCATGTTACATTTCATTTGTACATTTGCTAGATGAATCATTTTCTTGGAAATTAAAGGATTTGAAAAGACAGCATAGAAGAAAATGAAGATAGCCAATACCATTCCTTATTGATTCTACCTGAAGTAAGTCAAAGGAACTCAGTTTGTACCCAAATAACAAGAAAGTTGTCACTAACTTTTATGTAAAAGTCTACAAGTGGACCAGATTTGATGAAAAGACTTTTAATTCATAAAATATTAAACAGAATGTATCATGAATAGAGTTGGCTAACATAAAAATTTGGGAAACAAATGTGCACTGACCATATTTCATTGGAAACCATTCATACATGTGTACTATTTAAATTCATTAAAAGATTAATAAGTGAGACAATGAATAGCGATAAAGAAAAGTAAAGAAAAACATATTGATCTGGGAAATATTTAACCACAAGAGACCGAAAAGTGAGAAAAGTGTAGAGAGGGAGAACATGAGCCATTTGTATTTCTGGGCTGGGTTATGACACTCGGTGTATTCTCTAGATCTGGACTTTACCTGAAAATTTCACAATTTTACTTTTCTTTACCACTGAATGGAACTCCACTATGCATATGTATCACATTTTGATTAGCTTCAAAATTTTAGATTTAAGTACTAACCCAGAGAAACTGCAAAACGGAGAAAGTGAAGGGGACCATGATTTGAGGAAGATGCCAAGAGTGATAACTTGTGCAGGAATGTGAATACTATCTGTTGAAAGCTTGGTTTTTCTTGAGGAGATCAAATATAATTAACAAGACGTGGAAATAAAAGAGTTTGAGTGAAGAGTGAGAGAACTGTAAAATATCTAAAGGTAGTAGGAATGTCTGGGCTCTGGTCGTATTATCTATCCAGTTTCCACTAGTGGGAGGCAACCTCAGAGTCATGGGCACATGAGATCAGACCATTTGTCACCCTTCTTTAGTTCTTCAAGACATTGGTAGATTTAAGAGTGAATACTTTTTTTTTTTTCAGTTATAGATATCTGAAAAAGTATCTAGTAATTGCTCATTTTTCTTGTCACTTCAGACTTAAGCATGATATTCAATTTCCATGTCCTCAGAGCCTTTGGGTGCTTCACAGTCCCTTGTTGGTTAGCTTAAGCCAAAACGCTGTCCACATGAAGCTTTTTAACATTGCTTCCATTAGATTGTGCCATCTGTTTTCTGAGTAAAAGCATAATTGGTACCAGATGTAGCCTCAAGAAAGAAACTTAAAATCAAGATTGTGGAGGTTTTTCCTGTTTATATATTTTAGAAGAGCATGTATAATCTGATTTGTACAGTGAAAGGTGATAATGAACAAGTATTGGCATCTTGGTTCCAATAAATGATCAGCAGTGAGCCTAGGGAAGGAAGTATTGATGGGATGTGTGGCTTTGGAGTCAATTGTCTATGGCATTTAGCAGCTATGGTAACAGTAGGTATTACATCGTTTGCAACATGATATAGCTTTTCCAAAGATCTGAGAGAGTAGGCAGAAAAACTGAAATGTTCATTGCCTTGATCCCATTTGCAATGTTCAGATAGAAATTTTATACATGTCCCTTTTTCCTTGAAGTCATAGGATGTAGCCCAAGGCTTGACTATAACAATAGTCAAACTTCCAAACTAATTAACAGAAATTTCTAACAGAAATTTCGGTTAACATGACCTTGTTGGGAGAGAATAGAGGACTGGGCAGAGGATAAATTTACTAGAGAAGCAGTAGATTAAATTGATAAATTTGTATTCCAAAACCACTTGAAACTGGCAGTGACTGTGTCTTCTTTCTGTATAGGCTTTGCCAGCTGCCTCTTAGTCAAGTTCAGTTACCATGGGCTCATCCTCACTGATATGAATGTCCTGTAGTTCTACTGAAAGATTAGGATATCAGCAACTTACAAAACGAAAGAGGCAGATACCAACGAGGGAGAAATTGTCTTTCAATTGTAGGATCTTGTCAATCTATATAAAGAACAGTTGGGAGGTCAAAAATGAGAGAGGTCCTAATGGTGTTAGCCCAAGAAACATGACACAGCAGATGTGAGTGCATTAGATATATTGAAATAAATGTATTAAGTGTAATAAATCTAACAGGATTTCGGTTGGTTTAAACTGCAAGTGAGCATTAATAATATGTGTGACTGGTGAATTGAAGGCAAATGTACAGTGGGTGAAAATTAGTTGCTGGAATTGGCAGGAAAAACAGTCTGAAGAGTGCCTGAAGGTTGAGAAGATGTTACATACAATGTACTGTATGTTACTACTCTCCAACTTCAGTTCTAGGAAAATCTGGAACATCAACATTTCTTTGCATCTGTGAAATTAGTTGGTTGCTGTATTTTCATAAGCTGGAGCTACTAATAAGATTCTCTCCTGAATTGGGTCCCACAGTTCCCATAGGAGCAGAATCCAGACACAACAGAATAGACATGGTGCTTTTCTATTATATTGAAAATAGGCAGTTACCATAACACATTTCAGATAGTGGTCCCAACCAGAGCATTATTCCCAGATGAATATATATATATATATATATATATATATATATATATATATATATTGAATTCATCATTAGTTCTAGATAGAAGTCATTTCACATAATTCAGGTGTTCTCATGGAAAAAGCAAGTCCCTTTGAAAAAATATTGCTTAGAATAACCCCAAGTGAGCCATGCTGTAAATTTCTTTCAGAGAAATCTGGAACAATTTATGAGGCTACTGTCCGTGGGATAGATTAAACCGAGACTACTAGATTTGGAAATTCTGCCTATAAAATTTTCCCAATGTCATGAAGACAAAAGCAGCCTGTATATTTGGATTTTTAGAGAATAGGGTAGAAGATATTTTCACCTCGTACCAAGCTCATGATGATTATTTTTTCAATCTCAGAATGAATGATGAAAATAGATATGTTTAATAAACAACTATATAGTCAAACTGTTTCTTTTACTTAAAGAAATGTGTGCTGGGCTGGAAAGACATCTCAGTGATTAAGAGCACTGACTGTTCTTTCAGAGGTCCTAAGTTCAATTCCCAGTAGCCACATGGTGGCTCACAACCGTCTGTAATGGGGTCCGCTGCTCCCTTTAGGTGTGTCTGAAGGCAGGTACAGTGTAGTCATATAAATAAAATAAATCTTAAAAAAGCAAAAAAAAAAAAAAAAAAGAAAAAAGAAATGTGTGCTAATGAGATGAGCATTGCCTACAAGACTAGGTGATTACCAGACTTCCTCATTTGTCTTAGTTAGGGTTTCTACTGTGAAGAGATACCATGACAACAGAAACTCTTAAGATGAAAAGCATTTAGTTGGGGCTGGCTTACCAGTACAGAGGTTTAGTCCATTATATTTGTAGAGGTTGGAGGATGGCAGACAGGGTGCAAAAGAAGTAACTGAGAGTTTTATATTTGGATCATCAGACAGCAGGAAGAGTATCTGTGGGCCTGGATTGAACATCCAAAACCTCAAAGTTCACCCTATGACACACTTTCTCTAACAAGACCACACCTATTTCAATAAGATCATACCTTCCAATAGTGTCACTGCCTATGCCATATTCAAACCACCACACTATAGCGTCCAAAACACAAACAAACAAACAGAACCAAGCAAAAGAAGACAAAACCCCAAAACACTTCATTCCTAGGTAAATTTCACATATTAATTTAGCCAGGCAATGAGGTACATTAAATAGGACAAATAATACCCACCCCACCCATTAACTGTCTGTTTAGCCAGGAATATCATCTTGAAACATATCTTGCTTTGTGAAAATGTGGAGTATTTGCTGTAGTTAACAATGATGTTGTGAGAATCTTAGGGAATACTCCAGATTCTACTATATTGAGTTTTGTTTTGTTTTGTTTTTTTTCCTATAGAGAGTAGAAACTTAGGTTTCTGCTAGGCTCTGGTAGAATCTAAAACCTTTAGCAGTAAGACACACAGTGCTGTCTGACTTACAAATCTCACTGAAATGAATGATAATTAATTCACATTTTCTCAGAAATGGATGGATACTGAAGCATTCCATGCTGTTTCATGTGTTCCTAAAGAATATAATTGCATAGACAACTAAGATATAATTGTGTAGACAACTAAGATATAATTGCATAGACAACTAAGATATAATTGCATAGACAACTAACAGAAAAGAGTTTCTATTAAGTCCTACAGCTTCAGATATGGTGGCCCCCAACGACAGGGCCCAGGAAGATGAGCAGGATGGTGGATTGCCCAAACAAAACTAAATGGATGCCTGGAGTTGTAAGCAGTGGTAGAGGCGGTGTTATTATGACATTGCTCATATCGTTCCTGAATTCATCTGTTGGGAAGCTAGCCATCAATTTTATTGTGGTTGTAGATTGAGACTTTTGGTTTGGCAATGTTCCATTCAAGACAGAGGGACTTGATATGGTGATGTCAGAACATGAGGAAACTAAGAGGTGCGTAAGCCCTAAGGAGTCTTTCATCATTTATTATGGTTAAAATCCTTATAAATGAAGGAGTTTCAGACTCTAAGATACTTATTTTTCTTAGTTAAACATTTTGGGTTATATTTTTATTACATCAAACTCTACAATTTAGGACATGTTGGACAGACAGGAGGACAGCATAAGCTTGGAAAAGTGTATTTGAGGTGGTGTAAAGGATGCTTTTCAGAATGGAACATGGGTAGGGTATGAAGATATTCTCAAAAAAACATCCCCAACAAATGCCTAACAAATGGTGACTTCCTGAATGGTCTCATGGATGATGGTCAACTGTTTCTCATTTCACAACCCAGTACTTGCCGAACAAGCCCAGGAATCATTAGCAAAATACAGGAAAGGCATTAATTAGGTCAGTAGTCTGCCTGTTCGAGAGGTTGATGTGACACCATACTGATCAGTTCCCATGGTGCAAGCAGCACAGAGTAGCTCTCAGCCTTGGGGAAGGAGAGTCCCTCTGATAAAACAGGAGAGAGTGTACAGTCTCACACTAGAGGAGGCACAGGTTTGTCTTCGTCAGAGTACAGTTTCACATGCTATATGCCCCAGTTTAGCAGAAAAGTTTCAGATGGTCGCCTTTATAGCCTTATGGGATGGTTTTGTATTCCTATCCTTGCCCACACACATTTTGTTCCTGTAAAAGAAGAAAATCTAGTAGTAGCCATGGCATTTGTAGAGAGAATCTACCTCTTGTCCAACATGAATATTTAGTTACGGAATTAAAGTACTCATTAGAAACAATGCCAGGTTGAGGACATGACACAGTGGACAAAAGTAATTTCCACGAGCTGTAAAGTCCATGTAAAGGCAGATATAGTCCTGAACTCCAGAGCTCCTAGTGTGAGATAGGAGGAAGTGACAGACTTTCTAGAACAAGATAGGCCAACCTGATAGCATATATAGTGGGATTATCACAAAGCCAACTTGTCTTCAACAATGTAGAAGAGAATGACTGTACAAAGTATTTGCTTCTGACCACCATCCGTCTACCATGGCATATGAATGCACGCAATGCTCATTCACAACAATGTACATTCAGATATACACAAAGAGAGAAAGAATGAGATTAAAAACTGATTAGAAAAATACCTTTAGTTTTATGCATAGTGGTTCATGACAGTAATCAAGAGGCAGAGGCAGGAGGATCAAATATTCAGCAAGAGAGCACTAGGCCAGCATGACAAGTTAAACTTCCCATTTCAACAAAACAAAACAAAACAAAACAAAGTGTAACAAAAATAAAACAATACACCTAACCAAACAAACAAAACCAAAAATAGATTATGTCCCTTGTAGTGTTAGACAGCTCTAACATTCACACATTCAAGGCCAAAATGTCTACGGGGACCCACTGTCTACAGTCAGAAGCCAGCAGTCTATACTAAGGGAAAGGGACAGAAATGGATCCATCTCGTCTCTGTATTTGTTCACCTCTGTAAAGGATACCTTAACTTGATTGTAGCCTCCTCTTCAAATCTGTAGGTTGTTGCCTGGGAATTTTCCTCGGGTAATTAAAGTTAAGTGTGTCTACAAGAGAGGGGTCCTTTTACAACCAGTAGCTTTATATGAATACAAAGGAGAGGATCTTTTTTTTTTCTCTCCACACATTTTAATTAAGGAAAACTCCATGTAACACATAACAAGATGGCTCATTGCTGCCAGCCAAGAAGAGAACCCACATAGAAATCTACTTATCCTGACCTCTGATACTGAATTTTAGTTCCTTTTATTGTGAGAATACTAAGTGGTCTTGCTTAAGACACTCCGTTTATGGTATAGTACATAGAGCAGTTCAAGCAGGCTTAGGCAATGAGTTTTCTCCATTTTATAACCTTATAATCTTATAATGATTCTATCTTATAACCCCATACTAAAGGTCTATAACTGCTCATAAAGGATTTTTTTTTCAACTTAACACATTATAGTCTATCATTGAAAGGCTTCAGGAAAGAAACATAAGCAGAAGCAGAGGCAAGAATGGGGAAAGCTGTCCATTGCTTTTACCCAAGGTTCATTTTAGCTAGAGGGCCCAGGTAGAGACCAGGTCCACCTAACTAGGGATTGAACCATCCACAGTGTGCTGGGCCTCCTACGTTAATTATCAGTTAAGTAAATGACCCACAGATGTGCCCACAGGCCAACCTGATGGAGGAAATTTCTCAATTAAGGTTTCCTCTTCCAGAGTGTATCAAATAGAAGAGATGGTGAAGATAAACAAGAATAGAGCTGAAGGGTGAAGAGACCATGCCTCGTCTTTCTCCTTCATCTTTACCTGATGCTCCCTGGTGCATCTGTTCTCCCTGCTGCTCATCTGGAGGCTGGGCGGTCTGCACTGAGCAACAGGGGTCCTTCACCTCTGAAAGCAAATAACCAGTATGAATGTTTGGCAGGCTGCCTGAGTGGTGGGGAGTCGGATCAGAGACTGATTTGCACCATCTCCTCTTCCTGCTTTTGAAAACTGAAAGCACTTGACATCACTGCTAAGGGAACTGCTCCACAACTATTCATGTCACAGCAAACCTTTGTCTGAAAAGTTCACTCTACTTCTTGGAAAGTGCTTATCTTTCTAAATGAGTTCAGGGGCAACATTTCTTTGGAAGTCTTTCTGACTCTGACTCTCAAAAGTAATCTTGCTTGTAATCATTGGTAATTTCTTTCTTTCTTTCTTTCTTTCTTTCTTTCTTTCTTTCTTTCTTTCTTTCTTTCTTTCTTTCTTTCTTTCTTTCTTTTCTTTGTATATCCAGGGCATTGTCTTAAATATACTTGATTGGAACCCCATGAGGCCCTTTTTATAATTTATATTTTAAGCTATGAGCATACTATCTGAAATTTTGAAAATTCTTTTTTCAAATCAAAGAAAGAGATACACTTTAACATTAGGAGACCCGGAAAGACAGGTAGTAGAGTTGTTTGCTATTAGACCTCTTAGTATTTTGGGATGATGATGGTTGGAGCCAAGAGAGAGTATAATAAAAGATGCTGAAAGCAGATTTGTGTTTTCCATTTTATCTATAGACAGATTTAAGATTTAATGCCAAGGCTTTGGTGTGAGGAAATCTTTGGTTTTCTCCTTCTGTGACTAAACAGCATCAAGAGAGGCCTCTCAGTATGGGAGGAACAGTATCCTAGAGATGAGAATATATGCATTCAGCCCACATCACGCCGCTGTGCCACTTTGTAGGTACTTTTGAGCCTGGGGCAAAATTGTTTCTCAAGGTCTACTTCCCAGTCTCAGTGCTGCACTAAATGCTGAAGGCTGTTTAAAATTGAGCAATTAAGGACTCAAGAGAAATCTTCCTAAACATTTTCAAGACACTTACTGCTAAGCAACCCCTGTTTCCATTAAACTCCTGATGCTATTTGAAAGTATGAGCACAACTTTAGGAATCATCTTCCCACACATTACAAAGAATTACAGTGAGTCATCTTGATTTGTAATTACGTTTTGAGATATATTCTCCTAATTAAATTATCCTATGACAGATTAAAACGAACTATTTGGAAGACGTTGCTTTTATTTCTAAGAAATGGTAATAGAGATCCAACTTTAAAAGAATATCCTCAACAAATGATAGAATTCACCAAAAGACACAACAACAACAACAATAATTACTAAACATGTGTAAATTAAAATGGTCCAAACCCCTGGCCCCAGGGGTTAGCTTCAAACCAACTATGACACAAATGGCTGTAGGGAGGTGACAGACAACTGTGACAGAGAGGGGGGAAAGGGAAACTATTCACTGTTTATGGATGCAAGATGCACAAATGTGATGTCTAAGCAAGTCGAAGTCTCAGGTCATATGCATATATGCTGATGAGAACTACAAAGTGATTCCTTTCTGAGCACTGTGTTTGTGTCTGGCATCTCTTTCAACAAATGTACTAAGTTGGCTTTGATCTTTGATTGTGATCTTCAGAAGAATTTTTCCTACACTAGTGCTTAGAATTAAGTGTACTTTTGTGAGCAGCACAATAAAGCATGCTTGTTAGAAAAGCTATTAATTTTCCATTTATTGTATTCCAGTGGATATGCATATATGAAATTTATTTCAAGACAAGCAGGCAACTTCAACAAGAGGATTTTAACCCTTCAGACATATTTTATTCTATAAAAAGTTAGTGAGCTATTATTTTCATCCTATATGGCCATACTCTATCCTTGAAGACATACAGTCTAGAAACATATGCATGAGTACGCCAGATACATTTAAATCCTTTTGAAAAATGTTACTTAGCGTCAGCTAGATTATGTTAATAATGCAAGAGTTTTTAACCTGTTCTCAAAATAAGATAACTAACTGTAGCAAGCCAACCTTCTTCATCCTGTAATTACTTTGCATGCTGCAAAATTTAGAGACTAGAAAGGATAGCAGTCGCCAGATAATGTTCTTAAAGGGAACTCACCTTCTTTTGGAGGAGCTTGGGAAACACTGCAGAATATTTGCCTCTTTGTTGTAATAAGGTCTCACTATGTAGCTCTGGCACACATGCCATTTAGACAATGCTGGCCTTGAACTCATAGAAACTCATTTGCTTCTGTCTCCCTCAGTGCTTGCTTTAAAAGAATAAATCTCTATGCCTGGTTTCTGCTCTTCTGATAATGCTATGGGTTAAAATTTTAAAAACATATTCACCACAGTACTTCCATGATTTTATCTTCTAGACAAAATTCTGAAATATTCTGCTTCTCTAATATTAAGATACTAAATAATCATAGCTTATACATCAAAAGTGGTAAATAGATCACAATTTCTAAGGTACTGTGTTTAAAAGAACAACAAGCTGTGTGAGAGATTGTAACTGAAAAATCTTTATCATAATATGAAACAGTGTTAAACATATTTTAACTTATGTTTTCATACTAAAACTGAATGACAACGTTGTTTCTGATAATGCAAAAATTCAGTTGGATTTATTTTCTTTTGCATCAGAAATATCATATACTGTTATAAATATGATATGACAGAATCATTTGTCTTAATAAGTGGTCTGTGAAGAGCAGAAAGATATTTCTCCAAAAATGTGTCTGAGGTTGTCTGACTTAATGTTTAATACTTCTGCCTAAATTATGAGCAAGTATTCACTTTATCAAATTTTCAAAATCAAATTTAATTACATTAGAAGACATCCATCATACTGTGACATTCTATTATGTCTTCATTTACGTTATTTCCAAAATGCTTATGTAAAAAAAAAAAACAAAACACATTGTGTTTCACTCTGAATTAAATTACCACAGTCATAGCACCGTTGTTCACTTTTACAGAGGACTGGATGCATAAGGCATTCCTTCCTTCCTCCAAAGTCTACATCACGCACAATGTGGTCACGCTTCTGACTTTATTCAGAAAATACGCCTCAAACTCAGAAACTCAAACCACTGGCAGGGGGTTGAAAGAGATAAAGAGAAGGATGGAGACAGTGTTCAGATTTATATGAACACAACCAGAAGGGGATGGACAGGCCATGATTGATGCTTTAGGGCCTCTGACACATCCTGAGATTAAAAATTGGTTTTGAAAATGCCAGGTACCTGCCAACAATCTGAGAGAACTAAGGATATCTTTGCTGAGTATTTTGTTGATCAAGTATGATGTGTCAGACTTGAACTTATGTACACTCCAAGAGTCATCAATCTGTCCAAATTTTTAGCTCTCAGGAAAAATGAAAATCATGAAAAAGTTACATTGAGGCATGGAAAGATTCTTTTATTGGGATGTGGTTCCCTTTTAGAGTAGAATCAATAGGAACAATATATTTGTCGATTCTAACTTGTTTAATTTTTATTGTTTTGTTTCTGTATAAACATGTCACTAGGGAAGGATAGAGGCCTCTAATACTATGGATGATATGTAACTGTCAGTTGATTAATCCCACAGTAATAGACTTTTAAGGTTGGAAATTATTTGGAGACATGTTCAAATGAGTAACTGCATTCAAAATTAAAATTTCTAAAGGCACAAACCAACCTGAAGCTCGTTAAAAAATAGTCAGGTGATAGCATTTACTTTATCAAAAATTGACTCAAAATAAGAATGTCAAAGGAAACCCAAAGTGGCCTGTAAGGTGGCTTGCCCTACTATTTCTGTGTCTTTGGCAAAATTAGGAAATATTCTTTTACCCTTATGGGTATAAAGGAAGAAGGGAGTAATCATACAGTAATTAACATAGCTCAATGATTTTATAGAATCTTATTTAATGCTAATTGGATGGTGAGTCTGGATTATACAGTTAGATAATCTGTTATACAAGCAAGAGGGAAGCTGAAGGGTAGGTGAATGGGTCAGAGACTAGAAAGGTGGGAAAAATCAGAGGCATGGAAGGGACCCAGCTCACTGTTGATTGCTCTGAGTTAATATGCAATCATTCCACACATAATCAAAAATGTGCATACAAAATGTGTGTTGCGGCCAATACCTTGTAAAACACGAGTCGAGAATCTTAGAGGCCAAGGAAGTAACAAAGAGGTCTACATTGTTAGGAGGAAACCAACAAGAAATAAATTTTGCTTCATTCCATTTTATTTCATTGATTCAGCAACACCAATTTAATTTTGGAGAAAAGAAATTAGGGTGGCACATTTTTCTTATTCATCAACTACTGTTCTAAATTCACTGTTTACATTTAAATCAGATATTCTAAATCTACTCTTGAGTGTTTTCTCTCACACACTAAAATGTCTGTCACGCTGTCCTCTCTCTCTCTCTCTCTCTCTCTCTCTCTCTCTCTCTCTCTCTCTCTCTCTCTCTCTCTCTCTCTCTCTCTCTCTCTCTTTCTCTCTCTCTACCATTTAGTGGACACATAATGGACGCTCTAAGTGAGGAACCATCGCCTAGCTGCTACTATAGTCTCCGCACTTCTGTGCTATGCCTGTGTTCCTGACCTCTCCTTTAGAGTGGCTGAAGCCTCAGTTTTGCTTAATGTTTTCTTTAGTGTTGTATCCACTTCATTCTCATCGTTCTATGCACCTGCTGTTTTTGTCCAAATGTTGAGTTGTTCTATGCCCTCTGAATTGCTTTACTCCTCTATGTAAATCTTAATTTGGCATGTTTAAATATTTCAGATCACTCTGTCTTGGAAGATAAAGTCAATATTTCATTTCATTATGGCACTAATCTGCTTTCACAATGAGGTGCTTACACTGGGTTTTCTGATAACAACCAAGTCACCTTTTCAAACATTTCTACTTTTTGACATTGTCTGTTCGACATTTTTCATGCATTTTTATCTCCCTGGCTACTGAGTTGATCCTTGCATTGAAATTCAGGATCTGAACTTTCAAGTGGAATATATGTAAAATGAATAGAACATTCTGGAAGGTAATGAAGTCATATCAATTTCCGTCATTTCCTTTATGATTAAGTTCTTCACTGTAAGCCTGAGCTAAATGACACTCATGTAGCCAAAAGCCAGCCATGCAAGGGCATCCCTACAATCATGCTCTTATGCAAGAACCAGCAATGCCTTCTACAAAACAGACTCTGATGCAAGAGCCAACTGTGCAAGGGCATCTCTACAAAACACACTCTAAAGCAAGAGTCGGTATGGCAAGGGCATCCCTGTAAAACACACTCTGAAACAAGAGCCAGCACTGTAAGGGCATCCCTATGAAACACACTCTGATGCTTGCAAGAAATGAGTGTCTGTTACTCTTATGAGAGGGTAAGAAAACTCAGTCTAAATGACCTAAGGTATTGATTATCCCAACTGTCATTTTCATCCCACTGCTTCTGAGAGTACATACAAAGACAGAATTCCAAAGAAGACTTGATGACACCCAGACAGAGGGAGGCTGCAGCGTCCATTAAGTAAAAACTATCAGATTGGCATATCTCTTATTTTCCACACTGCATAGTCAATATTCAGAGTTAAGTTCTGTGGTGTTAAATTCTCGTACATATTTAAAGTACTACAATTTATTTGCACAAAGAAATGAATGAAGATTTTTACAACATTTACCTGAAGATTTATGGGAAGGAATTTATTTTTAAAATTATCACTTTTTAAAGCAGAGAACTACAGAAATCAAAGGGACAAAATGACATCATGAAGTTAATAAGCACAATGTATCATGGTTTGGTATCTCTCAAAATATATAAATTTTTATGGCCCTCAAATTGGTTATGTTTGGAGAAGTGAGGATTTTATTGATGTTGCTTCATTCAGCCTTATTTGCAAGGTTTCAGTTACACAGTGTACTATGTTTTAAGAGAGCATCCCTATATTCTATCGCTTTGTGTCATAAAATAACATTGCCTACCCGAGAATGGCTGCTATAATTTCCTAAATGTAAAACTTATATACCGACGTAAGGAATAGGGACAGATTACCTGGTAGCACTGGTTCATGCTAAGGATACTTCCAAAGTACACCTAGAGTCTATCATCGAAGTGTTCTGGGGAGACTTGATGAAAGAGCATCTGGACTCTCCTTTTGAAGGGTTCTACCACACAGCTGTGAGGGGAGTGAGAAAACTGCTTAACATCCTATTGAAGGTAAAGGAAAATCATCACATAAAACAAACCTAAATATTTACAATGCCCCAATGGCGGTGGTGGTCTTTTCAAACTCAGAATTGTACATAATATTGATACTTAAAAATATTAAGCTGAACATTAAATCAGTGTTCTTAATTAATATGCCATGGCTTGGTTCAATGAGAAATGAAATAGAACCCCATGGTAGATTTCTTACCTTGCATGCACAAAGACCTGTATTTGTTCACTAATAAATGTGAACAAGAACAAAAAGAAAATGAATCACCTCTAAGGAAAACACAGAAACATTTATATAAACTAAAACTTTGGCTGAATGTTTTGCTTATAGGATAAAGAGAAGGGATAACATTTGTTTAAAGAACTAAAAATATGTACATATCAAGGGTGGCTTTATAGTGATATTTTCGTTTTAAGAACTTCGTTGACATATACTTGATTTTGAATACAATTCACAAACACGGAATTTGAAACTTTGACCTCTACATAGATCTATGTGTTCATGAACACAACCAGGAACTAAATGCCTTGTGCTGTTTGTGCTGTCTGTTCTCATCCCTTCCCCGTTCCACTTTTTGCCTAGACATTCAAGAATCTGTTTAAAGCTAATGGATTTATATTCATTTTCTTTAATTTTATGAACATGAAGTCCAAAATAATAAGCATTTTCACAGTATCTCTTCACTTAATATCATTACCTTGAGACTCATCTGCGTCACAACAAATAGCATTTGATCATTTGCTTTTGTCACTGTGTATTCTTTCATATAAATGGTACATTGTACCAACACATCACTTTTATGATAACTTGTACTGTTTCCACCTTTTAAATACCATTAAAGACTGTAAACATTAACTTTTATGTGCATGTCTTCTCGTGGATAACCACCTATAGGTATAATGTCTAGATCATTTGAGACGTGTGAGCCTATCATTTTAGGCAATTACCAAACTCCTTCCGTAGCATGGCACTATTTTGTCAGATTGTGAGAATTACAGTTGATTTGTATCCTTGCCAACTTTTGGTGTGGTCAGGCTTCAGTGTCAGCTACTGTGATGAGACCATTGTGCCCTCTCTTACTGGTATGGTTTGCAATTGCTGATGATCAGTAATAATGAGCACATTCTTATAAGCTTTCTCCATTTATCTTCAGTAAATGATTGCTGAAAAACTTCTCCCAGTTTTAATTAAGTTATTTGTTGGGAACCAAGAATTTTCTATTTATATATTCTGAAACTGAGTTTTCCTGATTACAAAATTTCCTAATATTTTCATAAGTCTGTGATGTGTTTTCCTTCTCTTTCAGCAAAGCTTGCAGTGGTGATGCTTCTATGCTTTTTATCAATCTAATATTATGTACTTTTCTGAAATGTGCTTTTGAAAATAGCCAAGAAATAGTGGTACCAGGTGTGGTGGCACATGCCTTTAATCCTAGCGTTTGATAGGCAAGTCTTTGTGTGTTCGAGGCCATCCTGATCTACATACCAAGCTTTTTGCTAGTAATGGCTACATATTGAGAACCTGATTTTAAAAAGAAAGACAGAAAAATACCATTTAAGTTGTTGACCATTTTGAGATATATGTCACATTTCTTCTCTTCCTTTTTGAAGCATTTAAACAGTTTGCTCTTACTGAAATATTTTAAAAGAGGCAGTCTTTTCTCAAGTGAATCACCTTTGGGTTTGTGTTCAAAATTAGTTTCCTATCTACCTGTAGGTCTGCTTCTGGAAAATCCATTATGCAGCAGTGATTTATTCATGAGCCACTACTGTACTTACTTCTGCTTTAGATTTACTCTTAAAATCAGATTATGGGAGTTTCCCCAATGTATTCCTCTTTACATTGTAGTTTGAACCACATAAGTTCATTTGAATGAATTTCAGTAAGAACTTTGAAAGCATAATACACAATTCAGCAAAGAAAACAAAGCAAGCTCAAAATCTTCTGTGATTTTCATTGATGACATATTTATTAAAATTTAAGAATATTGGCATCTTAATAATGTTGTCTTTAATTCACCTAAATATTATGTTTTCTATTTACTTAAGTTTTCATAATTTCTCTCAGTAATGCTTTGAAGGATTTAGTGTTCAGAACTTGTATTTAGATTGTAAGATTTGTGCTTAAGTATTTTGCAAGCTTGATACAAATGAAAATAGCCTTAAAATACTTTATATCCAATATATTTTTTCCAATAATCTTGTATTTTACAGCCTTGCTAAGCTCATTTGTTAGATTTGTTTCCTCTGGTAAAGAGTATATTAAAAATTCTTTTGTGTAGGCAATCCTACATTTTTTTTAATAAAGCACTTCTCATTTGCTTTCTCATCTACATGAATGCCTTCCTGTTTTCATTCAGATATACAGAGGATAAATAATGATAAACTGTATTTGTAGTATTAGAAATCCTTGTCTTGTTCTCAACCTATGTTAGAGAAGAATCATTAGTCTTTTACTAAACATATGATTATAATTGAAGGATTGTCAAAGGCTTTGAATGTTGCCATTTTTTTCATACTTCGAGAAGAAATATTTCAATAATGTGTATTAGATTTTTAGTCATTTGCTTTTTTGATAACAGATATTTTTCTCCATGGCTAGCCTTGAACTTGTTATCTCTGTGCCTCTCTTCTGGAGTGCTGAGATGTCAGGCAGGCATCACACATTCATTTTAATCTATATTTAAATTTGTAGGCTCAGACTTTTCAAACCCTACTTCAGTAAGTTTTCTCAAATGGTTCAACCCACCTTCTAACTCACAGTATAAAGGCAGAGGAAAAAAAATGGTAAATAGAACAAGGGGATGTGGGCCTGTGTAGAAGTAGTTCTTTGGGGCAATTCCAGTCTCCATTTGTTAGGATACCAATAGTCCAGTTCAAATGTGACACCAAAAAGAAACCAGCAAAGACTGCATGGTCCAGCAGATACTGCCAGGACTCCACCAATTTGGCCTGAGTCAGCAGGAGTGACCAGAACCATCCAGAATGCCAGAGTTCTCTGCCGTGCCTCTCGAGACCAATGAAGAGTCGAGCAGCTAGCTATGCAAGCTCCCAGTCACTGTCTGGTGAGTCCCACTGATACTCTCTCCAAGCGTGGCCTGTCCTCCCACAGGTCTTGCTGCAGCAAAGCACCACGTGACTTTGCATGGTGTGACATAACCAGAAACTTCCACTTCAAAAACTTGTCTTTTTTCCTCAATATTTATCAATGTAATGGATATTGTGATATTTGAATGCTAAGTGATTCTTTTATTCTTGGACAACATAACTTTGTGATAATGAATTACTCACTTTCTGTTTTCCGGAAAAATTCTGTAAATCATTTATGTAATTTTTGAGTTTCATTTTTGTAGAAATTAGATAATGAATATACTAGGATCTGTAATTTTCTTTACAATGAGACTGGAACTGTCCAGTCAGTACTTTTACAGTAGGGTTGTTTGAGCTTATTTCTCCCAAGAGTAAGCTCTAAATCTGCTTCTCTACCACTAGCTTCTGCTTTTTGAAGAACTACCTCATAGTTATTCATTGCTTTTCGTTTCACCTACTGATAATGGTTTCATTTCCAAATTTTCTTTCAATGAGTTCTATTCCATTATGTGGATATAATATTTATACATTCCTTCTACCTATCTGTTATTCTTTGTTTACATGGTGTCTTCTACTCAAGGATTCGTTTAGCTTTTGTAGTTCACACACATGCACACATACACAAAAAAACACACACATGCACTATTTTGTGGGATTGGACATCACTGGGCATGATTAAGACACTACCACAATCTTTGAGCCAAATTTGAAGTGGGATTTATTAAATACTGACCAGGGTGAAGGACATAGGTTAACTCTATACCCAGAATTCCCAGACGATAGAACCAAATTACATTAGATAGTGGCTTATAATTGCCAAATCCACAAGCACATGCACTTCCTGCTTTCGTCCAGGTGGGAGCAAGCACACATCCCGATGGAATTAAAGCCTACAGTCTTCAGCCTACATGTGATGAAGCACATCCTTTGTGGTTGATACAACCAACCTTGTTATAGACAGGAAAACACATAAATTGTTATCTTACACAAGGAGCTGACCCTGGCATTCAAGGGCCTTATCTGTCCTGGGGCAAGTGGCACTGACCGGTTAGAGGTATTTTTATTTTATAGATCGCTTAAGCATAGTAATTGAAACTTAAAACATAACCTACTCTCACAATGCTTATTGGTTAGTAGTGCTTACTGCTATGTCATAGAACTAGAAATCAGATTCCAGCACAGTCATCAGGTGTCTCCAAGTGCTTGTAACTCCAGTTCTGAGGGTTTTAGTGCCCTCTCTGGCCTCAGTGGGCCCACCATGTACATGCACATATACATGCAGAAATACGTAAATATATAAATAAACATTAAAAATGGTTTCTAACTCCTTTTAAAAGATATTTGCATAATATAAAATATAAGATAATATATTCTTTTGATATTTAAATTTCAAATTTGCTTTTTTCTGTTGCATTATTTGATAGATAAATCTTCTCTCCTAACCTCTACCTTGCAGATTGTATGTCCCCTGCACTTGCATTATTATATTTTCTTTTTACATGTTGTTTTGACAAGATAGATTATGCCATGCCATAATGTGGTTTTCACCGTGTGTGTGTGTGTGTGTGTGTGTGTGTGTGTGTGTGTATTTGTGTGGGTGTGTGTGTTTTGATGGTCTGTTAACTTCTTAAATAAATGGATTTTTAACTTCTTAAATCAATTTTTGAATAATCTGCCATTATGTTGAACACCTCCTTCCCATTTCTAGTATGAAATCAAGTCTGCCATTGACCTTCAAATAATTACCCTGTGTCATGAATATTCATCTTTTTCTCCCTTGGTAAAGGTTATTTTTAGCACATTGAATACAATCACAATTAATTTCCATGTCCAGTATTTTTATCAAATGTATATGGCTTTTTATCAAATATGCATTTGATAAAATTACTAGACATGTATATGTACATGTGTTTTCTGACTTCTATGTTTGAAAATATTTCCTTTATTTTTTCATAAATTTGTTTTTCATTGAAGATAGATTTTTAAATTTGAAAATAGAATCTTCTCTCATATAATACATCCTGACCACAGTTTCCTGTCCCTCCTATCTTCCTAGCTCCTCCTATCTCTAGCCTACCCCAAGATCTACTTGCTCAACCCTCCTCCACTCTTTCTTTTTCAGAAAACAGCAGGCCTCCAAGAGACCACAGCCAAACATGGCAAAACAAGATTCAATAAGACTAGGCAAAAGTCCCTATATTGATTCTTTTATCGTATAGGGACTTTCATATAATTGTATTTTTATACAATATATCCTGATTGGCATTTCTTCTCCCTTTACTCCTCCTAGATCCTCCTGATCATGATCCTCCATCATGATCCACACCCTTTCTGACTCTTGTTAGAAAAGAATAGGCTTCTAACAAATGACAACAAAACATGTCTTAATAAAAAAGAAAAAACTATCTATTGAAGGTGGACACAATAGCCTGACAGGAAAAAAAATCCCAAGAGGAGACACAAGAGTTAAAGATCTGCTTATTTGCACCGCCAAGGCTCCCATAAAAATACTGAGACAATAGCGAGCTATAACATGTATGCACAAGACCAGTTGCAAAACCCTGAAGGCCCTGTGCTTTCTGCTTCAGTCTTCATGAGTTCTTATAGCACCTTGCTATGGTGAATCAGTGGGCCTAGTTCTACAAGTGTCCTCTATCTCTTTGGCTCTTACAATCAGCCTGCCTCTTCTTCTACGGTATTTCCTGATCTAAGATGGAAAGGAGTTGATGGAAATCTCCAATTTAGACTCTACATTTAATGCTGTGCTGTGAATCTCTGTATTTGTTCTCATCTGCTCCTGAAGGAAGCTTTTCTGACGACGACTGCATAAGGCGTTGACCTATGAGTAGAGCAGAATTTCATTAGAAATCATTTTTTTAAATTGAGTTTTTGTTTAAGTCTCTGGGCTATATAGATTCTGGTTCTTGGTTATGCATGCAGTGCCAGGTATGGGTTCTTCTTTGTGGCAGTTAAGTTAGACATTGGTTGGTTATCTCCAGAGGTTCTCTGCCATCCTTGCCCTAGCATATGTCGTAGGCAGGAAAGATTATAGATTGAAGGTTGTATGGCTGGGTTTGTGTTCATTTTTCTCTTTCAATACCCGACAAAGTACCTTCCTACACCAAAGAGAATGCTCCACAACACAGCAGAAAAGGGACAGGGCCTGCTTCTCTGCAACCCTCACTTCCAGGGCCAGCTCTACTATGCTGCCCAAGAGTGGTACAGGAATTGCTTTCCTTAGTGCTAGAGCAAATGATGGGTAGGACAAGCTCTCCAGAGAGACTTAGATAGCAAGGACAAAAGTGAAGTGAGGGGTTCTCTCCCTCATCCATGCCACTTCATGCAACAAGTAGCAAGCAGGGCCAGCTAGTCCACATTCATTTCCTTGGTCCCAGCTGAAATGCAACTCCCATACTGTGCAATGCCTCTCTCCCTGGTACTGCAGCTATCTAGGAGCTTGGTCAGAAATCCTACCTTCATAACTCTAGGACCAGCTCTTCCATGATGCCCAAGGTGGGGGTGGGGCCAGCTCTCCCATGATGCCTAGGTGAGGGGTGGGACCAGCTCTCCCATGATGCCCAGGGTGGTGCCACTATGCACAGCCCTCAGACAACATTTCCTGAGTGGGCAGCCTAGACCAGGAACTTCTGCCTGGTCTTTGGTAGTAAAAGACCAGAAGTAAAAGGCCAGAAGTCCAGACATGGCCTCTAGTGGCATTACAGGCTAGGATCCCACAATGGTCCCAGGTGGCATCATCAGCTACTCAAACTCAATACCCTCAAGTCTCTAGTTCTGCCTCTCTTCACTGTGCCCACAGCCTTCTGTTTCCCCTTCCCTTCCATATGTCTGCACTTTCCTGTTCCTCTTAGAGTGAAGAGGGTCTCTGAGTGTCTGGGGTTACTTTAGGAGGGGTGGCAGGGGTGCTATGCCCTGCTCATGCATTATGGCCCCTGACATGGTCATGCCAGGCATACTTTGTGCTCTGAGGCCTGCACAGTGCAAAACTGGTTAGTTTCCTGTCAAGCACCCCTGATACCAGACTGGTAGTGTTTTTTAGGCTTGCTTTTTTGTTTTTCATGGAATGTTAAGCTACTAATTATTCAGATGTTCACAGTGCACTGAGAGTTCTCAGAACACTAAGCATAAAAAGCCTCTTTCCTTTCTGATGATGTCTTCTTTCTTAAACAGTTAAGTAATACTCCATCGTATAAATACACCACATTTATCTTTTTCCATTATTCTGTTGAGGGACATATGGGCTGTTTCCACCTTCTGGCTATTATGAATAAAAGCACAATGAACATAATTGAGCAAGTTATCCTTGTGGTAGAATGGAACATCCTTTGGGAATATGTCCAAGAGTAATATACCTTACTCTTGAGGTAGATCAATTTCCAATTTTTTGAGTAACTGTCATATTGATTTCTATAGTGGCTGTACAAGTTTGCATTCCAACCAGTGATAGCAAAGTATTCCATTTAACTACATCTTTGTCAGCATGGGCTGTCACTTGTGTTATTGATCATAGGCTTTCTTACAGCTGTAAAATGGAGTCTCAAAGTAGTTTTGATTTGCATTTGATAATGATGTTGAGCATTTCTTTAAGTATTTCTCAGTGTTTAGAGATTCCTCTGTTGAAAATTCTCTGTGTATATCAATTTTCTTTTAATTATATTATTTGTTTTAAACATATATTTTCTTGGGTTACTTATTATTAGATGTTAGTCCTCTATTGGCAGTAGAGTTGGTAAAACCTCTTTTCTATTTGGTAGGTTGCCACCTTGTCCTATTGAGTGTCCTTTGCTTTTCTTTGTTTTCAGTTCCATGAGATCACGTCTATTAATTGTTGATCTCAGGGATTAGATTATTGGTGTTCTGTTCAGAAAGTATTCTCCTGTGCTAATGTATTAAAGGCTTCTCTCCACATTTTTTTCTATCAGGCTCAGTGTGTTTGCTTTTATGTTGAGGTCGTCTATATACTTGGATATTGCGCAGGTTAAAAAAAAATATGGATCAATTTGCATTGTTCTACATGCAGACATTCAGTTTGACCAGCACCATTTGTTGAACATGATATCCCCAGTGTATATCCCTAGTTTCTTTATCAAAAATCAGGTGTCCAGCTGTGTATAGATTTATGTTTGGATCTTTAATCTGATTCCACTGACCAATGTGCCTTTGTTTTTCCAATAACATATGTATGTTTTTTATTGTTATCGTTCTGTAAAACAACTTGAAATTAGAAATAGTGGGAACTTCAGCAATTCTTACATAGTTCAGGATTGTTGAAGCTATCTGAAGTTGTTTGTCTATGTAGAGTTGAGAATTGACATTTCAAGGTCTGTAAGAAATGTGTTGGAATTTTGATGTAGATTGCTTTGAATCTATAGATTGTTTTTTTTTTTTTTAAGATGGCCATTTTTACATTTTTAATTCTACTGATCTATGATCATGGGAGACCTTTTCATCTTTTAATAGTTTCTTTAAATTATTTCTTCAAAGATTTGAAGTTTTTATTATATAAGTCTTTTACTTGATTGTTTAGAGTTACCCCAACATATTTTATATTATTTGTGGCTATTATGAGAGGTGACTAATTTCTTTTTTGGTCCATTTGTCATTTGTATATACGAGAGATACTGTTTTGGTTTGGTTTGGTTTTTATTTTTGTTTTTTAAAGCTTTTTTTTAAAAATCATGTCTTATCTGGCTATTTTCAGAAAGTGTTTATAAGCTGTAGGATTTTCTTGGTAGAATCTTTATATTATCAAGTCATTTGTAAATGATGCTTTGAATTATTCCTTTGTAATTTGTATCCCTTCATCTCCTTCTGTTTTCTTAGTGCTCTAGCTGAAACTTCAAGTACTCTATTGAATAGATACGGAGCAAGTGAAAACACTTGTCTAGTCCTTGGTTTCAGTGAAATTGCTTTGAGTTTCTCTCCAATTTATTTGATGTTGGCTATAGGATTGCAGTAAATTGCATTCATTATATTCGGATATAATAAAGGCCTTCATATCCCTAATCTCTCCAGGACTTTGAACATGAAGAGGTGTTGGATTTTTTCAAAGACCTTTTATGGGTGTACAGGGAAAATTGTGCTTTGTTTTTCTTCCGGATTATTTATACATTGGATTCCATTTACTAATTTTAGTGTATTGAATCATCCCTGCAATTCTGGGATGAAGCTTGCTTTGTCCTTTTGATGTGTTCATAGATTCATTTTGTAAGTATTTTGTTGGGTATTTTTGCATCAATGTTTATGAGGGAAATTTGTCTATAATTCTTTTTCTTTGTTGTGCCTTTCTGTGGCTTGATTATCAGAGAAACTGTTACCTCATGAAATAAATTGGGCAATGTTCTTTCTGTTTCAGTTTTCTGGAATAATTTGAGAAGTATTGGCAATAACTTTTCTTTCAAATTTTGAATTTGAATTTCAACTTAGAATCCTGTAATAAAATCATCTGGCCCTGGGCTTTTTATTCACTAGGAGATAAAGGTATATTTAAATTGTTTATCTGATCTTCATATATTTTGGTAAGTGGTATATATTGAGAAAATTATCTATTTCTGTTAGATTTTCCAATTAGGTAGTATACAGGTTTGAGAAAATATGATGTCCGTCTTTAATCCCAGCACTTGGGAGGCAGAGGCAGGCGAATTTCTGAGTTCGAGGCCAGCCTGGTCTACAGAGTGAGTTCCAGGACAACCAGGGCTACACAGAGAAACCCTGTCTCAGGAAAAGAGAGAGGGAGAGGGAGAGGGAGAGGGAGAGGGAGAATGTGTCTTTAGGATTCTTTGGATTTTCTTGGTATCTCCTATTATGTTTCCATTTCATTTCTGATTTTATTAATTTGGATATTCTCTCTCCATCATTCAGTTAGTTTGGATAAGGGTTTATCTATATTGTTAATTTTATCAAAGAACAAATTCTTTTTTTCAATGATTCTTTTTATTGTTCAATTAAATTGATTTCAGGCATCTGTTTGATTATTTCTTGCCATCAACAATTATTAGGTGAGATTGTTTCTGTTTGTTCTAGAGCTCTCAGCTGTGCTCTCTAGCTGCTTGTATGAGATATTGATAATTTTTTTCATTTTTATTGTATATTTTATTTACTCACATTTCAAATATTAACCCCCTCTCCATTTCCCCTCCATAACCTCCCTCCCCCCCCTACTTTTATGAGTGTGCTCCCTCACCCACCCATCCATCCTATGAGCTTGTAAGTTCTGCTGCTTGTATTGTTTTTTGATATTCAGGTTTAATCTGTAGTGGTCTGATAGGTTGCTGGGAGTAATTTCTTTTCTTTACTTTTGATTTTTTGTATCTGTTGAGATTAGCTTTGTTATCCAGGTATGTGGGAAAACATCATGATATACAGAGAAGAAGGTATATTCTTTTGTTCATTTGGGTGAAATGTTCTGTAAATACTTTTTAGGTTTCTGTGCTTTATATTGTTAGCTCCAATATTTTTCTGTTTAGTTTTTTTCTGGATAACCTGTCCATTGGTTAGAGTGTGGTACTGAAGTCCTCACACTCAGTATAGGAGAATCAATATTTTAAGCTATAGTAGTATTTCTTTTACAAATTAATGTCCCTTACATAAAGCATCCAGAAAAAAATGTAGTGATATGGAAAGAACAAAGAGTTTAATAATCGATAAAGAGAAAAAAGAAAAAAAAAACTCCACTCACAGGTTCAGAAATTATTTTCCACAAAATTATATTAGCATTTTTTTCTAAGCTAAATAAGTATGTGCTCATCAAGGTTCAACAATTTTACAAAACACCAAATAGATTGGACCAGAAAAGAAAGTCCCTTTGCCACATAATAATTAAAACACTAAACATCCAGATCAAAGAATATGAAAAGCTTCCAGGGAAAAATACCAAGTAACATGTAAATGCTGGCTCCTTGTGGGCAGGTCCAGGTGAGAGGACAGCGGTCCAGTCCCTCCGGGGTCTGTTGGGGGCTGAACAGCATGCGAGTGTCGATGACCCAAAAGAAACACACCGAGCCAGGAGTCTTTTTGAAGAAGGAACTCAGCTTTTTGGCATCAGCCTCTCGCTTATATAAGTTCTGAACATAGGGAGGGGGATTTTTGGTAGGGTACGATGACGTAGGAGGTGGAGAAGTGTGAAGGAGGGTATGGAGAGACTGTCAGGGCCAGTTGCAAAGCTCTACATCAGCAAAGGCAGGGCAAAGGCATAGCCAAAGAGGTCGTGCTGAGTCACCCCAATACAGAAGTGACTGAGACAGGTCTCAGAACTAGAGCCAGGCTTGTGTTTGTCCTCAAGTCCCAAATCAGGGCCAAAATGGGGCCCAACATGTAAATACAGACCATTTAGAATTTCACCTGATTTCTCAAAGGAGACTCTAAAAGGTAGAAGGGGCCTAGACAGATGTGCTACTGACTCAGTGATCACCTTTGTCAGACTAGAAGACGATATCCAGAAAACCTTTCAATCAGTATAGATGGAGAAAATTAAATATTCAATGATAAAATCAAATTAAACTATGTCTATCTACAAATATAGCCTTATAAAAGGTTCTAGAAAAAAATCCAACCTAAGGAGGTTAATTACATACATGAAAACACTGGGACTAAAATAATATCACAGCAAAATAAATATTTTAAATATACACTTTAACATTCAAAACAATATAAATGCTACGAAAATAAATGTCAGTCGTTAAATTCACACCTTGTCTTATCCTATCATTTTCGTTCCTTTGAAGGGAACATAAGACTTCTCGTAATTTAAGACCTTATGGAAAATGTACATGGACCTGCTGTAATTATCACATGGGCCTGAAACAAGCTAAAGTAAAACCTTAGGTTCTTTCTAATGTGATTACTTTTACATTTTATTACTTACAGAAAGATGGCCATTAATTCTCCTGAACACCATGGCATGCAGTATTTTTGATTTTACTAAGCACCAAGAGTTCACATCGCCCTGTAAATCTTTCTTCATGCCAGATGCCACATATAACTGTCAAGCCATAGCTTCCTTTTACAAATGAGAGGATTGGGACTGACAGAACATGAATGAACTATTGTGGTCATTCAATTAAAAAGTGGTGAGATTTACTGAGACCTGTGATCATGTTTAGATGTATAGATTTATTCATTGCTAATTCTTATCTGCTGGTATGCAGGTCAAATAGAATGTTCACTTTCCAGGATTAAGGCTATACCAGAAAGAAAACTTTTCATCTGATGTCAAGCACATAATGCACAGTAAACTTACAATATATGAAGTGGGGAAGGACCAATCGATGTGCTCCGAGTGTTAGAGCTGTGATCTGAGGAGGACAGTGCTTTTCTAGAAAGGTGACATTGACTTACAACGGACATGATAACATTTTGAAAAACTTAAAAAAGTCACTGGTGGTGATAAAATTAGTGTAAACCAAAAAATTAGTTTAGAAGGAAATTATATTACTGACAAATGTTTGGAGACCCATTTTGAAAAAGTGGAAGGCAGAAAGAGATCCCAGAGGGCTCCTTAACCTATTTGTAATAGAAGAATGTAGAGCTCAAACTGATATTGTTGGCAAGAAAAACTAGAGGGGCTTTTGCCATAGAGGCTGATATTTCTCTATGACACACAGATGTGAGTGCAGTGGGACTTGAAGTAGGTGTGAGAATTTTTGGACACACGGATACAATTTGTTTAAGATAACCATGTTACGTCCCTTTCCAACATTTCCCATTTATATCTCTATAGACTAACAGGTGTTAATTCATGTAATGCATACAATAGCACCTCAAAATAAGATTATTAATCTGGAACATGTGCTACAAATAAAGGCCATGTTTCAGAGGGCAAAGAGCAAACGTGCTGCGACATTTTATCAATATCGGCTCAAATGGAAGTATTCCAACCCTCCCTTATCCAGGCCTGGTAACAACATAGTCGGACACACGGTTTGTGAGGAACGGACGGCAGCGTTTACTGCTATTATGTAGTCTTTCTCTCTCAGATGCTTGTCAGTTTATCACTGCACCCAGTCCTGTCACCTAACCTTCGGTTCCTTAACTATGCAAAACCTTTAATTTCATGTATCCTGGAAATCAGTCCTTTCAGAATTAGACAAAGACACATGGCCTCTTGAAAAATGTTGTCATTCTTCTCACAGCCAAGTGGAAAGATTTGTGACATAGGCTACTCATAAAACTTGGGGACAAATGACTGAAGACTTGCCAGCCTTGAAAGGATTACTATTGAAGCTTAAATCTCTAATGTGGTTTCTCTAAACACTTTAGAGGTTTGTTCTTCAAATGCATTTATGATTTAGCACCGACCTTCATATCACACCATTATAAAATATCTGCGATTACATATAATCTGTCAAACACATCATACTATTTAAAGAAATTCTCCTGAAAGTTATCTACCTTTAATTTGGGTAGCAGGTAAGCAGTGAATGAAGTATTGCAGATCTCCATGTCTGTTAGCCCTACAGTGAGGGCAGCATTTCTTACATCAGTCCTGTGAACAATAATAACAAAGCAAAGTTCCTTTATTTACTCCAGATTCCTTAATGGTTAGCTTTACAAAGACTATTGGTCTTCAAGAGAGAACTGTGCAGATGGAGGTAATGCCTGGCATGTGAGCTTGTGGGCCTCACTCTTCAGACTCCTTAGGAATTCTTCCAAAGAAAGCACAGTTAAGAAGTTAATGCTGTTGCAAAGATTAAGTGTTTCTGAGTGAAACATGGTTCTAATACATAAATATTTTAGTCAATGATTCAATACTTATTATGAATATAATTCAAGACAAAAATGCATACTTTTTTCTCTTTAATTTTAATCTAAAAGCATTTGAGTAAATTCTCATGATTTTAATGGATTATAAGTATTTATAGAAATGTCATTCAGTTGAAGGCAAAACTTAGCATTCTCTAGATTATTTGGTGTATATAACATAAATCAGGTTGTTATAATAGATTAACAAATGAAGATTGATAATTTCAAACATATTTTATTGAGAAAAATCCACACTGTGGATGCAATGTTGAATAATTGCATGAAACTGATACATATGTATCACAGATAACCTATTTGACAAATTGAACACTAGGAATTCAGTAACTATAGTACTATTTTTTAAAAGATTAAAGTAAAATAAAATAAAATATATTTTGATGCTAAAGTGAGTTTGTATAAAGGAGGAGGTTTCATATATTTAAGGTAAGAGAGAATTTCCACGATATATTTTTATTACAGATGTTAGAAGAAAGTCAAAGCTTTTGGCTTGAAATGTTTACTTTTATAAAGACTGAGAGATCTTTGTGCCAGAGCACTCATGGATGGAATATCTGAAAATGAGCCCTAAGAACAAAGGGTAAGTCAGAGGTGACTTCGTGGACAGAAGAATCAGTGTGGGGCACCTTGTCGATTTCATCACTCTTGAATTATAGCAAGTGGCCGTTGACATAATCTTCACCAGTACTGGAAAGGAATATGTTTGGAAATGTTTGAGGGTTTTGTTGATTAAAACAGTACTATAAATTTTACTTCTGCAAAATGTGTTTAAATGGCAATTAATCAGTACATTGTTCCTTTATTCTGTTCTTTTAAACAAAGAATATGTGTGTATGTGTGTATGTCTGTATATATTTATATATAAAGAAACTTAAATACTTAAGGGTATGTATGTCTATATGTGTTTATATACATACATATGCACATATATACAAAGTAAGACTTATTTTGGATAAGCTTTATATTTGTTTAAATGTTTATATATGAGAATTTTTGCCAATCTAGTTTAGAAAACACAAATCTGATATAATTTTAAAATATCTATACAATAGTGAAAATTTTCAACGAACCAGAGTATAAATATCATGATAAAGAATAAAAGCAAGACTAGATTCATTTTATCTGATATATTCTAGCCTATGACAATGAAAACATTGGTTCAGCATCACACAAATATGTTTTATGTGCTTACTGGGGTTCACATAGGAAACCAACATGTTCTAATAAACATGCAAAATAAACATTGCATCATATATTTGATAGGCCTTTTAGAATAATAAAAAACACCAAATAAATTGTAGTTATTGATAATTATATACATCATTTCTTATTGATAACTTACTTGTACATTACTAAGGTAAAAAAATGTACATATATAATCAGGAGAAAATACTTGAGATCTGATTTCAGTTCCAGTGATCCAGAATTTAATACACTGAGTATGTCAAAAGAATAGCTTCTATACATTTTGTATAGGCCACAATTTCAGGTTTCAATTATTGATAATTTACCATTTTCAAGATCCATGGTTTATATGTTTTTATTACTTGCTAGTTATATTTTTTAAAATTCATCAGTAGTCATATTATTTATTCTATTGCAAACATTCAGTGAATGTCTAGGAATTTAAAAATATTTGCAAAATATATAAATGAATTAGTTAGAATGAACTGGCTTTAATAATTGGAGTGTTTTTTTTTTCAGATGCTTTAAGAACTCACCTGAATCTCTCTTCTACTTTTGTGAATGATACATTTAGTGAAGACACAGTATTAAAAGATATCATTGTACAAACAACAGCTTTACCTCCAGGCAACACAGTACAGAAGTAATTTAATTACCTTTAATTAAACTTTCTAGTTAATATTTCTCACACAGTTTTATGGTCTATGACTTTATAACTACTTTCCCATAGTACTTCAATGATTGTAAGAATTTTGTTTATGAAAAAAATGATCCCAAATATTCAGTTACAAAATTTTTAGTAGGATATATTGGAATTAGTGGATGAAATTCTGAGACATTTACTGAATGACATTTGAAACAAACATGGAGTCCCTGAAGAGAAACATACTGCACCATTGAGAAACTTAGTTAACCCATAAGATGCAATAGAAAAAAATCATTTTTGGATGATGTACAAATTAGTTTTCTAAACAATTGACCATTGTAATTGCTCATACACTGGAAAGCATGCAGTCTTTAAGAATACTGTTCACATAAGATTAGAGGACTCTTTCAAAGAAGAAACAAAAAAACAAGGATTATGCTCCTGGTTTTGTCAAAATTGAAGATGCAAGGGCAGGAATCATCTCTCTTGACTGCATTTTAAGTCCTGATGGCAAGCAGCTGAGTGATACAGACTTGGTGGAGTTTACACCAAATGAGGTGGAGACATCTGAAAGTATTCAGGCTCCCACCACCAAGCAGTGGCATATGTAAATTGAGTTGGAGTCTTTGAAACCTCATGATTAAGTGCTCAGACAGCTCAGTAGCAGATGTTTGGCTCTCCTATCATCCATGTTGAAACCCTCATGCTAATTAGGAATGTGGACAAATGTCACATAAGGATTCAAGTGAAAATTTCTAAAGGATATAAACTACATAGTCGGTGTCTGGCTGAAAGCACTCAATGTGAAACAGGTAGAAGAAATCACTCTGTATGGAGATTATTAAGGCAGAGTCAATAGTTTTAGGGGTGCTTATTAATTTTATTTTATCAAAGGTTATTACTAACACCTGGCTTTATTTTTTGAAGATTGAATTCTATTAGCATAGAGCCACTGAACACATACTGGTGAGATGACAATGTTGAGAAAACTTGTAGTATGTAAAGAAAAGGTTATAACCAAATTATCACCAAGGAAGCTAAACACTCTGTCAACATAAACCATTTTCTTTAGCTGTCTTATTTTCTGTATGTATTGTAATTACTTTTGGATTCTTTAAGTTATAGAATGTGTTTATTAATTGTTCTATTTTTAATTACTTCTTTTCTTTCTTTTAGCAGAAATTTCCTATAAGTTCAGGAAAGGTATTGCCAAAAGCCCACAGGTATCAGAATAAATGATACTTAATATAAACAGGTATTATTGTATATGAAAACAAACTTTCTAAGTTAAGAGTTGGGTAAATTTCAAAATATAATATAAAATCTTTGACATAGTAGTCCTATGCTTGTGTAATTTAAGTTAAGCTAATCTTATAATGAAATAACATTATATGGAATTAATAAGCTATGTTTGGAAATAAATATGTAAATTCAAATACACATATGCATGCAAGAACAATTGATAGAAAGAGAGGTCATAAGTTTAAAGAATAAGGGATGAGTGGGAAGGTTTGGAGTTAGAATCAGGGAGGGATTAATGTTATAATTAAAATATATTCTCAAAAGTAAACAGAAAATGATCTTTCTATGTAATAGCTAGAGTCAATTTTTGTAATCATTCTGTCCATCCATTCTATCAGTGAGTCCCCTTGACCTGACCATAAAATACACTTCCAGCCTTTCTGTATCTCTGCCAATACTGTTCTTGAAACTTCCAATCAGTCTCCTTAAGACTAATAACAACAGCTTTCTAAAGGGTCACTATATCAACTGTCCCTTTTATGTGTTCCCTTCTCTACCTAGTTCATCCTCTAAAACAGAAAAACTAGACGTTTCAGACAAATTCCTGTTCTGCTGCCTATTAATCAATGACATCCATCAAACACTGTGAAGTGTGAGATTCCTAACCATGGTCTTTAGAGCTTTAAATAAACCATCCACTCTCTGCTCTATGTCGCTTCTTACAGTGCCTATGAACCTGGTGCCTACGAACCAAACCACAACATCCCTCTTTGTAATTTTGTACACCCTGTGCAATAAGGAGCCCAGAACTCTGACATCAGCCATTAGTTTTATATAGAATGGTCTTCTTTTTATGTGTTTTTGAATTTCTTTTTCTTATAATGCAAACTTGGGGCTACACAACTTCTCAGACAAGGTGTTTTATGAATTATTGTGCAACAAATGACTTCTTATCATTGTAAATTTAAAAAGGTGTTCTCTATATCACAATTTCTTTGGGCTAGGGAAGACTTAGTGGATGGGTTGAGTCCTAGTGCCTCATGGCCTTTAGCAAGTTTGTAGCCAAGATATAATGTAGAATTAGGTTATTCTTAAGAGATCACTGGAGGATCGTCCACTGTAAATGCATACTTACACAGCCTTCATGTTGCTAATAAGTACCAAACAGGGTTTCATATAAAATTGATTCTTCTGAGGCTTTTGGCAACAGAATTGGCCTATTTTAGGGTAGGTCAAAAAAAATCAAAAGAGAAAGAGCACTATGGATGGAGATGAACTCTTCTGTAATTAATGTCAAAGTTTGTAGTTGCTTCTACCATGTTTCTTTCTGTAGAAACTGGTTAATGACTCTAATCTAAGAATGTGGGATCTGGGACATGGGTTTTACTATATTGAGACAATATTATTAATCTTTTCTATAGATTCATGGCAAATCACATGAATAGTAGATTCATTCCCAAAGCTTCCTGCACGTTAACTCCATCTTACCTGGAGTGCAGAATTCAACCTTTCACTTCTTCAATCAGATTTTGGAGGAGACGAGGCTCCCAGCTCCAGTTATTTAAATACTGTTTGCTTGCTTGAGCAGAAGACTATGAAACTTATGCTATCATATCTGTTCTCATCTCTGTTCATGTATTTTAAGTTCATTGATGAAACCCATGTAAGAAAATCTCTACAGACACTCGCCTTCTCAAGCTAGGCACAGTGCAGACAGTGAGGCATGGAGATTCTGAATTCTACTCAAATCACGAAGAAAATTCAGGATTGCTTTCAATTCCTACAACACATTTTTCGGATGATCAGCTCTGCACCCAGCCACTGGCCCAAAACTCTGAGTATCACACTGTTGTAAAACTGTAATTGATTCGTGACAGTGGGAACAGCTGTATCTCTGACTCCTTTGCCTGACCTTTACATTCTATTTCTCTTCTTTGGTTCCCTAATTCAGTCTCCATAGAAGGGCTTTCGCCTTGTCTTTTTGTTTCAAGTTTTATCCTGGATCTTCTCTTTTCTGAAGAAGAAATGAAGGGAAGTTGGTTTGGTGGGAAAGGGAAGTCATGGGAGGGAACTCAAAGAGGAGTAGAGGGGGGGAGACTCTGGTAGGCGTCTATTGTGGGAGAGAAGGATCCTTTTTCATGACAATGAAAAAGAATCTTTATTAGAAGATTCTAAGTGGGTATTTGTGAACTGCTGTCCAGTAGAGCACTTGTCTCTAAACTAAACTAGCAGTGAAGTTCCTCACGCATCTGTAGGCTGCCAGGTACATGCCCTCACTTTTTATAAGACAAAAGACATAAGTTCTTCTCCCACAAGTGTTCCTTTGCAGTTGATATTATTAAGAGGAAACATGACTAAATAAATAAATAAATAAATAAATAAATAAATAAATAAATAAATAAGAGAAAGCCCAAGACAGAGCCTCAAAATGTTAACTACTAATATGACTAGGTACATGTCACCTCCATGTATTGAGTTATCACATTGTATTTCATAAAGTATAATTTAGAGAAAATGAATTCAGTAATATACTTTGAGTTAACAATATATGTAATAAATCAATGAAATATATGTTTAATTTTAGTAATAAAGGTTTGAGGCTGAAATCTAAATTAATTTTCATTCATGTTTTATATGTACTCACATTTTAAACACTTAAATTTATACTTACATTTTATTATAAGGTTCCATAAAGATTGTGTTGTCTATCTTTAAACTATAGGTTTTTAGAAGTATAACATTTTACAATCAGCATCCATTATTAAGCAGATTAAAATTGCTTAAAAATTGTATGAGATAACGATTTTGTTGACTACAAAAATACATCAATTAAAAATATAATCACTAATACACTTGTTAAAATGTTATCAAAAATAAAGTGCTGTATAAAAAGTTATTTATGGAAGATAAAAATATACCTATGAGGATTAAACATTTTAAACATATGTCGTAGAAAATAATGTGTCATTTTTTTCTCCTACATACTATTAAAATATTAAGTTCTTTTAAACATGACAGTCATTATAATCATCACTTCAGGACAATTTTTACTCTACCTGATAGAAGCAGATACATACGTTTATAAGTTTAACGTCCCTGATGTGACTTTCACCACATTCACATTGGTAAATGCTATGTCATGAGAATCGTCACGACACAGGTCAGTACTGTGCATATTGTCCAGAAGTAAAAATACTGTTACTACTTTTTTCTTTTCTTTGATATTGTTTTCAAAACAATATATTTGATCAAAAACATGTCAAGTCGGTTTATATATTTACTTTCTCTGCACTGTGTTCTGAAATGTGTTACCAACATATTGCTTATAGAAATTTTTCTTATTATATATAGGTTTGTAAACTCAGAGTTGTAATGAATCTAAAGAAATAATGTCAACTCAAACCACTTTGTGCTACTTTTCTGTGTAATTCATCTTTGGAGTTTCAAATAAAACTCTCTAGCACTGTAAATAAAACTCCCAGGATCTGAGTAAAGACCCCAGTGGGTCCCATTCCCTCATAGCCAAAGGAATCATCTGTGATCTTTGCTGACACTTTATGGATCTGCCCTTCTTCCCTCCTAACCACCTGTAAATCCCTGTCCATTCAAAGTACCCCCCTCTGAGTCTTTAGCTGAGGCTCTATCTGTTTCTATATTGAATTTATAAAAGATGTGTTGACATGATCTTAACAAAAACTCCCTTATAGCGAGGGAGAAGCGAGGAAGAGGAAAAAATGAGTTTCTTTGTTCAAACCAGAACAAACCAGATGGTTTTATAAGCTACAGTAACTAAATAATATATCATTGATTCCAATGTGAATAATAAAGGTGTTCAGGGACTGCTCGCCTCAGATGTGAGGTTTTAGTTTCCAATATCTAGCGATCTGGAAAGCTGCCATGGTAATAATTACTTCATGTGGGTCACAAACCACTTCAAAGCAGAGCAATGATACAGTAGAAGCACTTTGAAGAACATTTCGTGAAACTGAATAAATGGAACATAAATTCATATCTTATTTTATAACATCAAAGATCATGTTGGTTCTTAACACTAGCGTTGCAATGAATTGAATGCTTCTGTGTCAGAAAAGCCTTCTCAAATTGATAGGGAGCTGTGGTAGCGTCCCCTGTAATCAGTGCCTGGCTTATTGCTTCAGAGAAACAGGTTTTAAAATGGTGCATGCAACAGTTTTGGAGTTTATATAGAGACAGACTGTGTTTTTTAATTATAGAAACCTTAAGCTGACAGCATTAATTTAATAATTTCTCCTGGAAATCATTAAGTTTAGAATCCATTATTTCTTGAGATACTACAAAGTAAGCAAAGCTATGACCTCTAAAGAGTGATTCAGTATTTTTATCATCAAGAAATGTAGACTCCTTATCTGTTCCTGAAATTTCATCAGTTTTCTCTTTCATCCCAGGAAGGTAGAGATAGATTCATCATGTAAATAAGAAGTGCAGATTATGAAGGAAAGGCTTAGAAAACACATGGCCAACCTGGAAGAAATTTGACTGAAAGAAATAAAATCAAATAAAACTTAAGTGGTCAAGTAAAACCAACATAGGAGACAAGTTTGGGCCAGATTACCACACAATTCTCATGTTTTATATATATGGGGGGGGGTCACTTTTCTTGTATTTCATAGGAAAAGAAAATGAATAACTGGAAATTTCTTACTCTTTATCCTCTTGAATGAATGTTGTTGATTTCATCTTGTTTACACTTTTTAATTATTTAATTGAAATGTAGGCTTCTGTACAGACAACTTGTAAGTACTCTGCTCAGCTCTTTTTATCTGAGCTCTTTGCCTGGAATTTATCATGTTTATCAGTTCAAACCAGATAGTTACGGATATTACTTTTAAAGTGTTGTACAGACTCTCCATTGCTGTAACAAAACCCATGAAGTATCAATGGCAGAAGAGGATTGATTTGGTCTTATGGTTTCCAAGGTTTTCATTTATGATTGCCTTGTTCTTTCACTTTAGGACTGTGGAATAGGATACTATGGAAAACCTGATGATATCCGAAAAATTGAAAGACAGAAAAGGAATTACCTGGGTCATGTCTCAAAGACATGTTTACCATAGCCTAACTTCCTTGCTAATAATGCATTAGGTAAGATTTAAAATTATTGTGCCTCAAGCTTATCTCAAAAATATGAATGAATGTAAGCACTCAGTGATACAGGTCTCTTATTGTTCGGGTGGCTTAGCCATTTTTTCACTTTGCATTCTACCAAATGCAATTTTATTTAACTTGAATTTTTTAAATAAATGGAACATTGTAAAAGTTTTGAAGAGGTATTGGCAAAACTAAATTCTTGGCAAGTAAAATTGTATTATATAAAAATCTTTAGTTACTTCCACTAAAACCAAGTTTACTTTGTAAGTTATTTTGCTTTTTACTATAATATCTGGGAAATAAAAGTTTCTCTCAAGATAACCCAAAATATAGATGGAAGGGAACTCTTCATCTTACACTGAATTTGACCATTACAAAGCAGATATAGGGAGTTAAAGATAGAAAGCAATAAGACTTATACATTTCCAAAGCAGTCAAGAGTCTCTGGAGTGGGCAAGAAGGGATCCATAAATGTTCTTTCCTAAGAAAACTTTATACTGCCCTTTGGTCTTCAAATAAATATATTGTAGAGGAAAAGGATATATTTAACCCAGGAAACAGTCTGCTCATTCTTCTACACATTCCAGAAACTTTCTAAATGCCCATAAACGTACAGAAATAAACATGATTGATGCAGAAAAATTTACAATGTAAATCAAAGAACAGCAAATAGTGTCGAAAATATATTTAGATTCTAATTGTGTCTTGTGCCTCATTGGAGAAAAATGACAACAGACTTCTCCTATTTTGATGATATTCTAAGCATGACCCTTGTGACTCTCTTACTTGCATATCCTTGATAGCCTTAGCAACTTTTGTTTGCAAGTGCATGGAGTCCATCGAGATGAAGAAACAGCAGTCCAAGAAAGAATGACTTTCTCCAACAGCCAGCAAAGAAAGAAAGGGAAAACTCTGTTCTGCACCCAGAGGACCTGAAGTCGATCTAACTATGATGGGCTTGTGTGTATGAATTCACAAAACTGTAGATAGGATCTTAACTCTACAGACACTTGATTTCAGCTTCCCCGAACCCTAATTTAAAAAGCCCCATGAAGCCAACTTAGATATTTCACCTTCAGATTGCTAATAAAATAAACAAATATAATTTTAAGTCAGTAAATTCATAGTGATGTACAGAAAGAGAAATTTAATATTAACAGGATTAATTTGTGGATTAAATGTGATAATATCTGAAATGATTTCTAATATCTGTAGCTTCTTGACAAGTTGAAAGCATTCAATAAGAAGTAGCAATTTTGTTGTTCTTGTAATACTTATTACTCTGAGAAATATCAAAACAAGGAAATACTGGTGTCTATTTAAGAAGATGACAGTTTTGCTCCACAGGAGTTTGAATACTATATGAAAATTGCTAATCTTCTAGGAGCTGTTCCAGACTGTGCTAATAGAGTCCTTAACAATGACGGCTGCCTTAATGATGCAGGAGTGGCAGACAATGATGTGGACAACACAGATCTAATGTAATTGTCAAAACCTGGACTTGAAAAATGGGTTGCATTTTGGCTGTCAAAAAGAGAACAAGAACAAGGGAGAGACTATGGAGAATCAGGTGATTTGAATCCAGAGAGCATCATGTGAGTCTTCTCTTTGTCTTCTTCTGTCACAGTAATTGTGAACAGCATGTCTGGATGTGACAAATACTACCTTTATTATATAATACTATTGTTATTTTATACTGGACTTCCTAGGCATTGCAATATACTTACAATAATGATAATTTTCTTCTAGGAAGTGTGACATTTTATTTCTCTCATTTTCTCTTAATCATATCATCAGTTTTATTTATTGATATAAGAAATCCTTATTTGAAAACATTTATAAACTTCTGGGCACAATTTCAGTCTTGTTAAAATGATTATAACATCCATGTGGTTCTATGCATAAAGGAAGACAAAAGAAGGGATTTTCTGCTCTAAGAGGCAAGTGCTTAGGTAGCCTATCTCATTCTTTCAAACATAAAATTATAGATGGCTTATTTGTTATTTTCAAAATCTGCTGAAGCTGTGTTCTACCCAAATCTTTTAGAAAATTTGAATATTTAAAATATTCATATCCCTCCAAATAGCTACACCTATTGTATGCATTATGGGAACAGAGATATCAGAAATTTCTTCTTAAAGTCACACCATGAAGAATATCCTGATACTAAGGATACAGTATTCTAAGATCAACATTGTTTTTGGTTTTCCTAACATCGATAATACAATACTTTGTATAGCTAGTTAGCTTTCTACATATTAACGTATAGCAGAATGCCCAAACTATAATCAGTGGCCAATGACTATGAATGCATCCAACACATTTGAACATGTCAAAATCATGTCACAATATCATGTGAAACTTCTCCAAAAGGTAAGGTGCGTATTTCTCTTTTGTGTGGTTTTAATAGGATTACTTTTAATTAACCATCCAAAGAATTCACTGGAGAATTTGTCTTAAGTGTTCCTGGAAGAAATCATATCTTTATTTTGACATTTTCATCAATGTCATTTTCCCTGTCCCATTTAACAATAATTGTGGTACAGAACACCATGGAACATAAAGTTTTAGTTCTAGAAGACTGCTGAGACTGTGAAGTAATTTTTCAGAGAAATGAGTCATAAAGAAAAGTTTCTAACTTACAGTTCATTTCTGGCCTTCCTAATTTTACTATAGATGCAGCTTAAAATGCACGCTAAGGACCTGGACTTTGTGTTATGTGTATTTTTTTAATGATATTTTACTGTAACACCTCTGAGTGCTTAGGTTGTATTCTTCTGATAATTTTTTTGTTTGAAAAACTTTGGAAGCAATTTGTCATTAAACAAACTAATTGCATGATTCTGCTAGGGTTGAATATCTTGAAAGCATAAAGTTAAATGTAACTGTATATTGTGAATAAGTTGAAATAAAGAGGTTCAGTTTTTATCTGATTGAGTAATTTCAATCAAGAAGTAATTGTCTTAACAACCATGCTACCATAGTTTACATAGATATGTTTTCCTTGGTTTTGCTTCATTCTTGCAGTCTGAGGGCAGGATAAAAGCCATGCTTAGTTTCTTTTGAGGCAAATCTTCCTAGCTTTTAGGCAAGGCCCCTTAACCATGTGTTCATGTGATCTTTATGACTGTTGAATAGGAGAACATGAATGAACTCATAAACACACTCCTCAAAGCCTAATGAGACTCTACACTTATGAGTTCCTACAACCTCATAGGCTAAGTTCCTAACACACTTGCATAGGTTGTTATTCCCAAATGACAGACCTGAGTAAAACAATATTTGCCATTTTAGGTACCCTGTCCTGATAGTCCAGCAACTAAGACAGTTATCTTCTGCCATAAAACTCAGCCATTGATGAAGGTCTATATTAGGATGTTGGCAGTGAGGTTATGATGTGACGATAAAGACAGATATGACTTAGTTCTGTTCCAGCCGCACAGAAATTGATATCTATTTGGCAAAATGACTTGAGAAAGCTATCTTATCAGAGACTCTTAGAGATTGCTAGCCTAGATGGCTGGAAAGGAATGATGTACTAGCAGAAGTAGAAAAAAAAAAAAAACAAAGAAAACAAATTAAAAGGGAAAGGACAGAAGAATGTGATGAGTTAACTTTCAACTCTCCCTAAGTCAACTGACAACTTATTAACTCTTATATGTCCTTATTCTTAAACAAGAGCCCCAATCAATAGTAAATTAGAGATGGTCTTGGCCTCAAGGATTATTTTATTAAGCCAGTGAGTGAGTTTGGTGTCTCATACACACAATGGATTATTTTTAGGAATCACACATTATGTTCCGCAAACACAAAGGACCAGAATGTAATGTGGAAGGATGCTTTCCTTGTTTAGTTGTCTCAGATATCATGGATCTACAGTAATCTCTGCTGCTAAAAAATATGTATAATAAGTTAAGAAACTTTAGTTGAAGAAAACTTGTCTTACTATTTTTTAACTGTATTTTAAAGCATAATGTAGACATCTCACATTTAGTGAAGTGATTTAAAATCTATCCAGAGTCCTCATACAGGAGGTGTAGATAATGATTATGTAGTGAGTGTTCTTTTGTGACTCTCACCCATCTTCTGTCTGCACAACTCCTTCTTTTCTGCACCCATGCATGTGAAAAACACCAAAGTCTTGAAGCAGACAGCTGCAGAGCCACAGGAAGCTCCCCAGGGAGGGCTGAATTCTTTGATGGATACTCTGTGTAAAATGGCATTCCACAAGGTTCATGGGCATTTTTTTGTTGTACTTTGTTATCTAATAAAAACTCTTTGTGACCCAGGGTGAAAATGGGAGGTAAGTGGGGATTTTATAGCAAAGTGCAGAGAGAGCTCAGGGAAGGAGTTCATAACTTTTGTTTAAAATGAACTTGTCAATGGGAAGAGGGTAAGAGCCATTTATACAGCTGCAGTGGGTGCTGTGAGAAAGTCTCCAGCAACTTAATAAACACTCTTTCTTTGGGCACAGAGTTGTGAGAAATAGAGCATATTTAAAAACAACCTTTGTTCCATTCTTTTCTTTCAATGAATGAATTAATGGAAGAAAATGGGAACACACCACTATTCATGTGTCTGTGAGAATTCCCTTTTTGTCATGAAGGAAAATCATAGACAATTTTCTTTGCCACCTCTTCACATATATAATGAAAAATGGAAGATATTAGGCATATGTTGTTTTGTTCAATGCTTGATAACTTAGGAGCTTTGAGAGTTTAATGATTTTATTAATGACTTTATTTTGTACTAACTTAAAAATTTATGATTTCATTTCAATAGATTCTTGTGGACACCAAGGAATAACATTGTTAACAGGAAATTCAAGTAAAACCTTCAGGAAAACGAATAGTTTTTCCAGACATCTTGCTCATAAATAGACAGAACCAATTAGAGAGTCACAAAGGTGCTTTGTATGTTTGTGTGTTTCAAGCAAATGGAACAGCTTACTAATGATAACATATGTGCCTCACAGTACAGATAAAACATTATAGATTGCAGTTCTCCAAATATGATATCTGTATCCTTCGATTTAAGCCTTTCTATCCATATGTGATTATGTAAATAATAATAAAACACCAAGATCTGCGTATATATCCGTGTGTGTGTGTGTGTGTGTGTGTGTGTGTGTGCGTGCGTGCATTTGTGAGCATCAAGTAAAGTTCATACCTATGGGAATCAGAGGTCAACTGCTGTCTCAGTGACCTCACCCACCTTCTTTATTTACATGCTGCCCACCAAGCACCGTTCCTCATAGTCACAGAATAGGCACTTTATCAACTGCCCATGTCCTCAGTACCTCAAACATAACTTTTGAAATTAACTCTTAAGACTCTCTGTTGCTTTGTTCCTAATATCAGTTACCTCATGGATCTCATGACAAGGGAGTGAACTGACATCAGAGCTACAAAACAGTTTCTATTAAACAGTGCTGAATGGTCTGAACTGTTTTGAAACCAAGACACTATCTTCTGTTAAAGATGCAGTCAGAATGAACTTGTCAATTAAATGAGTATTGAACATCTTCTTTTGGACAGACTAGGAGCTCGGTATACAACAACAAATAAGAATCACATTACTCATTGTTACTGTTTAACATTCTCAAAATCACTATTACTTGTTAGTTAAAATTTAGTTTACATATTGATTTAAATACTGTCTTACACTGGTCTTGAGGTTGGGCCTTTGGCCACATTAGTCTACTAATTCTTGTAAACATATCAAAAACAAAATATTATGTGTAATTATCAAGCTATAACTTTTATGAAGAACATCATTCTTCACTTCTAAGCTTCTTCGTCAGATTCATGTAGAAGCTGTATAGGAGACTAATAAAAAATGGTTTCTACATTGTGGCCAAGTGACAACTCTGTCTTCTGCATGGTATTTATGATGTCACTAACAGTTGGTTGATGGCAGAATGTACTCTAGTTGTGAATGGGGATTTGCTATGGAGAATAGTCCAAGTGATATAGAGAAATGTTAGCTAGCTTCAGTGTGATTATCCTGTCCTACAAATGAGAGCAGTGGTCAAATTCAGCTGGCATGGAACTAGAGGACACTGGGTGGCTATGTTTATAGCAAGGCTCGTTGAAGCCTGTAAGATGCAGAGACTGAGCCACTGAATGAGATAAGTCTTAAATATGGTTATCAGATGGGCTTCTATGTCCTAACTCAAGGATTTAGGATTTTCAGCTCTATCTTATATGTATCATGATGCTATCAATGACATCTAGAAACACATTAGAGTGTGCTAGAATTATTTTCCTCTTCCCTTAATAACAAATATTGGACAAGTTGGAGAAATAAAGTGCACCACAAGAAAACTCACAGCCATGTTTAATTAAAATCATTTGCTTCATTTTATTTGACACAAAGTCTGTGTGTGATTGGGACATACATAGCATGCATGGTCTGTGTGTTGATTCCCTGAATACTGTCTGTGTCTATAGAGAGTAATAAAACCATCTATGACTGCCACGCTGATTTTTACCTCCATCTCCTACCTACAGTCCATTTCTCAAATGCCAGCCATCTGATATCTGAGTCTTTATTCACCCTTCACGATCTAACCCAAGTTCTTTCTTTTGCAAGTTCTGGAAAATATGGGTCTTGTATTTAGTATGTGCCCTTTGCCTTTCTAAGCCCAAGGGAAAAACATGAAAACAATAAGTATAATAGTAGTGATACTGATAAAAGAGTAGTAATAAAACAAAGGTTCTTTCCTTGTGAAGTTTCATAGAGGGGAATATGAAGTAAGCATACGACACTAAAGGGAAAGTTGTTACATGAGGTAAACCATGCAGAAGAAAGGATGTGAACTGTCTCAAAACAAAGGTAAGGGGTATATCTCTGTCCAAACAATGCTTACAAATATTCTCCAATGAAACACTTGAGGAAGTCACGAAACTTGGCAGAATAGAATGTCTGCCAAAATGATGCAAGACAAACCTACAAGCTAGTACATAAAGAGAAAGTGGAGAAGAAAATGGGAGAGACGTCCTAAGGCATAGGCAGTAAGGCAGAGGCAGACGACAAGTGGTATGGGAGGCTCTGGTATGAGGTAAATGTGCTTGACTAGAAGCCACTCTGACTCTTGTTTTTATTTTTTTATTAGATATTTTCTTTATTTATATTTCAAATGCTATCCTGAAAATCCCCTATACCCTCTCCCCACCCTGCCCCCCTACGTACCCCCTCTCACTTCTTGGCCCTGGCGATCCCCTGTACTGGGGCATATACAAGACCAAGGAACCTCTCCTCCCAATGATGGCCCTCTGCTACATATGGAGCTAAAGACACGAGCTCTGGGGGTGCTGATTAGTTCATATTGTTGTTCCACCTATAGGGTTGTAGACTCCTTCAACTCCTTGGGTACTTTCTCTAGATCCTCCAATGGGGGCCCTGTGTTCCATCCAATAGCTGACTATGAGCATCCACTTCTGTATTTGCCAGGCACTTGCATAGCCTCACATGAGGCAGCAATATGAGGGTCCTTTCAGCAAAATATTGCTGGTGTATGCAATAGTGTCCGGGTTTTGTGGCTGATTATGGGATGGTTCTCTGGGTGGGGTAGTCTCTGGATGGTCCATCCTTTTGTCTTAGCTTCAAACTTGTCTCAGTAACTCCTTCCATGGGTATTTTGTTCCCTATTCATATATATATATATATATATATA
>NC_034593.1:137270881-137285057 GCF_900095145.1 Mus pahari
TTGGCAGTCAAGCTCCTCTGAGACACTCAAATACTAGTGTGACCCAGCTCCTGTTATCCTGGGATCCTGCTGTCCTAAGATCCTGGGTGTGTTACAGTGCGTGGAAGTGATGTCTCCTTTGAGGACTGTGGAGTTGTCTGGTCTGTTTGAAACCAAGGTAAAGCTTAACTGATTAAAAGGATCTTTAGCCTCTGGTCAGGAAAGGCTCTGGTGTCCTTGTTCCTGCTGTTACAGGCCCGTCACTATTGGATTGGAGCAGCTGTTGTGTTCCACTTACCAGTGATCCTAAGATCGCTTGGGCAGTCCGCTAGGGACCATGGGGGTGTCTGCCGAATCCATGCCCTAGGTGACCTGGTGCTGGTATAGACTGGAAGGGGCTTGTGCCCCTGGTCATGCCAGTTCTCTGCTGCTCTAGTGCTGTCTCAGGTCCAGTGAGCAATTGGATTGGAGCAGATGTTGTGTTTTGTTCCCTATTCTAAGGAGGAATGAAGTATCTACAAGTTAGTCTTCCTTTTTCTTGATTGTATCTTGGGTATTCTAAGTTTCTGGGCTAAGGAAGTCAGCCTTGTGGTTCCTCAGAAAATTGGACATAGTACTACAGGAAGATCCAGCAATANCTCTTCTGGACATATACCCAGAAGATGTTCCAACTCGTAATAAGGACACATGCTCCACTATGTTCATAGCAGCCTTATTTATAATAGCCAGAAGTTAGTAAGAACCCAGATGTCCCTCAACAGAGGAATGGATACAGAAAATGTGGTACATTTACATAATGGAGTACTACTCAGCTATTAAAAACAATGAATTTATGAAATTCTTGGGCAAATGGATGTATCTACAGGATATCTTCCTTAGTGAGGTAACCCAATCACAAAAGAACTCACTTGATATGCCACTCCAACTCTTAAAGGTGATGATTAATTATTTTAAGAATTTAAGAAAACTCTCAATTTCTAAACATGGGGTAGAAGAGTAGGTAATGACTAGAACTGGGGAACTATCTAGAAGGAACTGAAATAGAAAGATGGTAGAATGAACGATTGAACTGAGGGAGATGAATAGTGTGAACCTCATCATAGTCAAAATCAATTGGAAAGCCAAAACCTTGCTGGCACACTCCATGTAGCATAGGAGGGAAGGAGGAATGGAGAGAGGGTAGGAGGGAGAAAGAGAGGGAAGGAGGGAGGGAGGGAGGGAGGGTAAGGGGAAAGGAATGGAGAGGGGAAGGAGGCCTGCAAAGGAAAATTTAATCTCCTTACCTTGTGCTTCTTCTAGCAGTTCTCTTCTCTTCTCCTCTCTGCCTCCGCCTCCACCTCTGCCTTTGCCTCCGCCTCCCCCTCCCTGTCCCCCTCCCCCTCCCCCTCCCCCTCCCCCTCTCCCTCTCCCTCTCCCTCTCTCTTTCCCTCTCCCTCTCTTTCCTTCTCCCCCTCCTCTCATCTATGAAAACTTTACTAGGCATTCTGGTGGGAAAATGTGTTGAACAGCTAGGTAGACACACTTGCCGTTTGAGAGTCCGTTGATAATTGATGATACTGAGGGGGTAAGGCTTTGACTGAATCCTTGAATTCTCACTGGGAAAGAGGAAACTGCAGAGAATGCTGCTTGCATGGTTGAATCCTTGAGTCCTACAGTACAAAATGATGCAAGAGAAGGTGGCATGGGAGTAAATTTAATTATATCTATCAAAAATATAATAATTCATCTCTTATAGTGGCAAGTCAGATTGGTCTATTGGTTTCTTTTGTGTTTCATATTTACCTAATAGTTTTCCATTTCACTCTCTATCAGAAATTTCCTCCCCAAGTGTACCACACAGTCAACACTTACAGTTGTGGTGGAATAAATATAAATATCTACTTGAAAACATTTTTGTAACTTGGTCAAGAAGTCTTTAAAATGTGTTCAGGTAGAAAACTTAATTATTACTAAATAGAATAATATTTGACATATAATGATGTATTTTTATTTAAGTGTTTTACTATTTCTAGCCCAACCGTATTTAATATTGTTTGCATCTCACCTAGTCTGTATTTAGAACATCTTCGTATGCTGTTGTTACTTTCATTAGAGACAAGATTCCCTTTTTGCGACCACTCTTGTTTGTGTTGCCAGCCGTCACACAATTCCACCCTGTCCATACATGGACTGGTTCATAAGGACTTAGAATCATGCTCTATTGGCTCAGTGGGTCCCTCTTTGTGTTCTGCATAGCATGTAAGAGTCAAGGCTATAGAAGCAGTGTGCAGGCGCTGGGACAGCACACCTCTGCCTGCAGGCAGGTATCTGCAGATCATATGCTGCAGGTGTTTGCCTGCAGGAACTCATTGAAAGGCAATGCAAATGAGGCCACTTTCCCTTGCAGAAGACATTAACCTGCAGGAACCTTGAAGGCACAGGTGTATTTTGGGACCCTAATGGTATACTCCTTAAACATATGCATACAACTATACATTAATCATAAATACTAGGTCAACAAGTGAGGAGCACCCAGGAAAGTTGTGGAAAGAAGAGTCCTGATGACACGTTGTCTTATGGGTCAGTTTGAGAGAAGGTCAGAGTCCACTTCTTCTCATTGTGTCCATCACCAAACTAGCTCTTATTTTGGCATGATTGTCAGCAATGAAAAGTTTACGAAAGGTTAAGGCATTGTGGGGAACAGAAATGTGAAACAGCTCACTGGAATTCACTTTGGGTTCTGCTGCATTTTTTAAGCACAATAATATTATATTTAAGCTAAGTTTCAAAAAAGTTCAAAATTTGTTTTGTTGTTCCTGAATTACACAAGTAAAGAATGCTAAAGCTTGATAACTCTACAAGGTCACAGTGTGCTGCAAATCCAAATAGGAATTGAAAAGAATGGTCTTCATTTTCTGCTTTTAAAAATGGTTAGCACTTTTACTCACTCTTTAACCGTGAAATCTCTAACAGACGCTCACCTTGACCTCACACTAACCAGCTCATGGTGATCTTTCTCTAGGCAGGAATACTTTCAGTGGTTTTACTCTATGCTCTTCATGGTCACATTCAAGCTGATATGCAGCCTTAAGAGTCTGCCATTTAAACTATGTAAGTTTCCCCCCACCACATTTCCTTTTCAGCATGATGTTCCCTACCTGAGAAACACATTGTCTATGGCCCACACTCCATCTCACCCTTGCCTCCATAACATCTACTCTGACTGAATCAAACTCTATAGCAAATGCTTAAAACTAAAACTTTCTTTAAATGCACACTGGAGTCGAATGCAAGTTATTTTCATGAAATTTAAGACAGCATTGGCAGGGGTTGAAAAGTAGCTACCAGGCCATAAGCTTATCTTGCAACATTCAAATTAAAATATACATTTGACATTTGGAGGGGATTTAGCTCTGCTGAAATTTTACATGCATGTGGGTGCTTAATAAATAATTTTTGGTGATGAGCCAGGACCACACTGTATATAGGGACTGTGCATATGCTCTTTGATATTAATGAAGAAACATATGTTTAACAATATTTCCCTCAAAGCATGGGACATATTGCGTCAACCCTTTAGTGAGCATCCCCTCCAAAAAGGCCTCCTCATCTCGTAAGGAAAGTGCTTTAGCATCTAGGAAAGTTCTCTTGTGTGCTTCTTCTTCATGCTTTCCAAAAGTGTAACCTTCAAAATCAGAAAGATGATAGGGCTTGCGTGGCTTCAAAACTTTCGCGATCTGTCACAGGGCACCTGGGACTGGTCCCGCATTTACAGTTGGACTCTCGTGCTGTTTTCTGCTCTTAACTTTCACAGGGCTTTGAGGCAGCTATTAATAGTAACATTGTTTACCAGTCTCTGCCCACATCACCACTTTTCACACCTCAGGGATCTTTTTAGTACTATTTAATCAGCCCAAAATGTGATTGCTAAACTTCTCTATATGGTAAAGTTGATTTAGACTTGGAACCCATGTTTGGAGCCTTCTTCTCAGACTCTTTGGCCGTTTACCAATCCATTCTGATTCATCTCAGTTAATTTCCAAGTAGGCTACTTGGATGAGTGCTCTTAGAGTGACCTTGCCCTTTCCATACTGAATGGAGACTATAGCAAAGAAAGAGAGGTGATTTTGTCTATACAACTTTGAAGATACTCATCCCATCTGTTCAGCTCATACTGGATCCTCAGCAGTAAATAGCCTTTAATTTAAGAAACATGTTTTTTAGCCAGGCATGGTGGCATAAGCCTTTCCTTTAGTCCCAACACTCAGGAGGCAGAGGCAGAGGCAGGCAGATTTCTGAGTTCGAGGCCAGCCTGGTCTACAAAGTGAGTTCCAGGACAGCCAGGGCTACACAGAGAAACCCAGTCTGGAAAAACAAGAACAAACAAACAAACAAACAAAATAAAACAAAACAAAAAAGAAGAAAAGAAACATGTTTTTGTGAGATGGAGTTGAACACTACAGATGCATATCATAATAAATTGTAAAATATATGTGGAGAAAGAAGAATCATATTCAATTACCTGAGCTTCATTACTATGTACCTTCCATCAGAGGTACATATTTTAAACAGTGGATATACATGATTGCAGAGATGTGAACATTCATTTCATAGTTGATATTTTTGTTTACTTTAGTATACCCTATGATAATTTCATAGTCATATGAAACCTGAAATGCTAAAGACAGGATGGTTAGCATGTTCTCTCTTCATATGGTTATAATTTTTTGCTAGCTTTCCATTCTTTAAAAGACTAAATTTATTTTAAAAGTCATTTTAGAATTAGTTACCCTGGGTTGTGAAACACTTGAAACACACACACACACACACACACACACACACACACACACACACACATATATATATATATATATATATATATATATATATATATATTATACATATATATATATATATTATACATATATATGTGTGTGTATGTGTGTGTATCATTATTTAAGTATTCTCTATCACTCCAAAACTCCCCCTGTTATTGGTCACCATTATTCTCTCTAATTTTGTGAGATGATATTGTAAAACACACACAAAATGACTAAGAACATTTGAAATGGTCTCCTTCTGTACCCACCTCGTTTTATTTACTTACTGTGGGGTTCTCTAGCTCTGTTCATTTTTCCAGAGTTGACAGAACTTTGTTCTTTTTGTGATGGACTAGCATCTATGTTGTATGAAGGCCTTTATCTTATCCTCTCAACTCTTAAAAGACAACTCAGTTGTTGTATTCTTTGGCTGCTGTGAGTCATGGTTGTTGACAAAAATCTCATTTACTTTGAAGACCCACCCAGTAATAGAGTTATTAGATGGCATGTTAGTTCTGTCTTTAGGCTTTTGTTTGTTTGTTGTTTTCTAATAGTTTTACTTTGAGGAGCTGCCATGCTGTTAATTATATGGATGTGCTGTTTTGTATTTTCTCTATCAACAGGCATCCATTTTTCTTTCTATCTTGTCCTAACTAAAAGGTTTTATTTTGTTGTGTTTTATTTGCTTTTTTCTATTCAAGGTTTTATTTATAGCTTATACTGGCCTTGAACTTGTTATTTTCACTCCCTAAACCTATGGTACACTTTGATACTATCAACCTCCATTTCTCCCCTCCCTCTTCCTACATCCCCCTCAAGCCCTTCCTTCCACCTACCCATTTCATGGCCTCTCTTTTCCTTTTTAGCTGTTTGGTGCTGCTCTACTGCTACTGAGTGCAGGCCCAGTTACTGGGGCACAGTTGTATCACCACAGCCACGCCTGAAAGGAAGTGGACTCTTCTACATCATATATATATATATATATATATATATATATATATATATATATATATACNATATATATATATATATATATATATATATATATATATATATATATACTAACACACACACACACACACACACATACACACACAATGTGTGTGTTTTCTTAAACAGCCATATGCCTTTATGCGGAACTCCAAAAATAAAGGTCCACTTTTGTCAATGTGAATAATTAGTTGTTAGCTGAGGAAAATGGCTGCATACAAATGTAATAAGAGATTTATCAAATGTATTGTATGAAACATAGACTGCAGCCATTGCTTCTTCATTCCACAAATAGGACACAGAAACTGCAAATAGTAAATGCCAGAGCTCACAATTTATTTGTCAATTTACACATACTTAGGTTTTTCAAATTTTTAGCTCATGTAAAAAAGACACTGAATTGGACCTGATATGTTTCTTTTTGTGTAGCAACCAGGTCTCTCTTCCCAGGTCTCTGTCCTTAAAAACACACAAGCTGATGTGAGACGCTGGGAGCCCCTGCCTAAATGGAATCCTATGGCTCCCTGCTCCATCTGCAGGTTCTTCCTACTCCTCTCATCCTCTATGCGCACTACACTCTGACTCTAGTCTCACTCATTTCTTCCCTTCCCTTTCTTTTTCTTAATTTTCTTATTACTAGATAACATTCACTTCAGTTCCTGCTTCTCTGTTCCTCGGAAGTCAACGGCAGAGTTCCCAGCCTCTGTATGACCTGTGGCGGTTACTGTCCTAAACACTCCCGAACAGGAGCCTTTTCTGTAAGAGTTCAGCCTGTTGCTATCTACGGGGCTCTGAGGCTTTCTGCTTCCTTTTGAGTGTCTTTCAGTCTCTGCACAGATTTTTTCTGAGAGCAGACAGCTACTTATCATTTCTTTTCATGCTACTGTTTGCTTCTCCTCGGGCAGAGAGAGCAGGACACTTTATAGGAAGAAGGGGTAACTCCCAGTGCCTGAATGCTTCATTAAGTATGTCCTGGAAAACCAGACAACCAGCCAAGTTGGCCCCAGTAGCTTTGACTATGTAAGTCCCTCCTCCTACCAGTTGCAGGTTTTATACTGTCCTGTGGAGGAGTGATACTGTGTCTTACGTATACTTTTTTCTCTCCTGGGTAGGAATACAAGGTAAACTTAGGAAGAATTCTGAGATGTTGCTGTGTTCTCTGTAGAATATCAGGTTCGGTTTAATTGTTCCACCTCTGTTTGATGAAAGGAGTTACATGTAAATTAAGGACTGACGTTGTTACTTATTGAAGGCAGAATTTTATGCAAGGTAAACATGGGTCGGATAAACTCAATTAAAATATATAGACTATTTTTGCAAGTAAAGGCAGACATGACTCAGAAGTTTTATTTTGTAGAAAAAGTTTAACCTTCTATACAAAGAAATGGACAACTTTCTGTCTGACTACCGGTGTTTGAAAAATAATGAAAAGAAGAAAATTCTAGGAAATCATCTGGACTCAAACAGAAAATCAAGGGTCAATTTTTGACCTGTTTTATAAGCATTATTTTTTCCTGAAATAACAAAAACATGTGAATGGTAGAAAAATCAATTGGAAAATTAATATTTGGAGTAAATATGTGCTTGGAAGAATGGTCTGGTCATGTTTACATTTGAGGAAGGATTTTTTTTTTGTCATCTTTAGGATTGTGCCTCGTGGTTGTGGTAGTTATTGTAGAAGATAAAGGAGAATGTAGGAAAGCTGTCAGACTGGCAATTTCAACTCATCCAAGTGTGCCTCTATTCTTCCATGAACGTGGTAGCCATCTGAGGATGAGTGTGCATTGCACACACCAGCCTCAGACCATGGAGACCATCAACTGGTACTTGTGCTGGCTGTCGCAGCCACTATCCTGAAAATCCTTGTATTTCTCAGTAGCATTGATCCTGTCATTGTTCTTTGCCGCTTCTATTAATGTATTGTATTCAACAATCAAGACTGGTAATTATTTAACTAAAATATATACAATGTTCTTCCTTCAGAACCCAAATGACCCTTTGTCTATCTTAAAGGGCAATAAAATCCATATATATATGGAAGGAAAATACATGAAAACAAGAAATTTATTTTTAGCATATATATGTATATATACATATATAAACTGAATATATATATAGAATATATATAGAGAGATATGAAAACACATGAAAATTATATATATATAGAGAGAGAAAGAGATGAAAACACATGAAAACAAATTTCTTCATACACTATTCTGATTACAATTTTTTCTCTTCAAATATCTACCATATCATCCTTGCTTCCTTTTTAAGAAACATGCATACACACTAGGATTTTAAGTGAGTTATGGGATCAAAACTCATGTTGTATGACAGTGACTTTATTAACTAAGTCATATCTATCTATCTATCTATCTATCTATCTATCTATCTATCTATCTATCTATCTAATTTTCCCTTATGACTAAGGATGTTGAACATTTCTTTAAGTGCTTCTCGACCATTAGAAATCCCTCTGCATATGTACCAGAGGATTTGCCTTATCTGGCATCACTGGGAGGGGAGGCCCTTGGTTCTGTGGAGGCTTGATGACCCAGTATAGGGAAATGCTAAGCCACTGAGGCAGGAGTGGGCAGGTAGGAGAGCACCCTTCTTATATGCTGCCCGGTTGGTGGCTCAGTGTCTGCGAGATCTCAAGAGCCCAAGTTAGTTGAGACTGCTAGTTTTCCTATGGGGTCACCCTTCCATTCAGTTTCTTCCAGCCTTCTCCTAATTCAATCACTGGGGTCCCCTACTTCAGTCCATTGTTTGATGTAAGTGTCTGCCTCTGTCTCAGTCGGCTGCTTGTTGGCCCTCTCAGAGGACAGACATGCTAGGCTCTTGTCCGAAAGCATACCATAGGATTAATACTAGTGTCAAGACTTGGAGTCTCGCTAGAGATGGGTCCAAGTTGGATCAGTCACTGGACTATCTTTCCCTCAGTCTCTTCTCCATTTTTGTCCCTGCAGTTCTTTGAGACAGAAACAGTTCTGGGTCAGAGTTTTTGACTGTGGGACCCCATCACTCCACTTGATGCCCTGTCTTTCTCCTGGAGGTGGACTCTTAGTTCCTTCTCCCAAATGTTGGACATTGTAGCTAAGGTCCCTCTCTTTGAATCCTGAAAGTCTCTCACCTCTCAGGTCTCTGGTACTTTAGAGAGGGTCCTCCCACATTCCAACCCCAGAGGCTGCATATGCGCATTCATTATCCTGGTCCTCTGGGCTTCCCTTTTGTCCATACTCCCATACATAATCACATTCCCCAATTCCACTCATGCTCCCCTGCCCCACCCAGGTCACACTTTCCTTCTATCTCCAATGCTTATTTTCTTCTCCCTCCCATGTGGGATTAAAGCATCCTCACTTGGTCCCTTTGGCTTGTCTTGAGTTCTGTGGATTGTATCCAGATATTCTGTACTTTTTTTTGCTAATATCCACTTATTCCTGAGAACATAGCCTACATGTTCCTTTGGGTCCAAGTTGCATCACTCGGGAAGATATTTACATCCCTTTGCTTGCAAAAAACATTATGTCTTCATTATTAATAGCTGAATAGTATTCCATTGTGTAAATGAACCACATTTTCTGTATCAATTCTTCCATCGTGGGACATATGGGTTGCTTCCAGCTCCTGGCTATCACAAATAACACTGCTATGAACATAGTGGAATATGTGTCCCTGTGGTATGATGGGACATCTTTTGGGTATATATCCAAGAGTAGTACAGGTGTATCTTTAGGCAGATCTTTTTTCAAATTTCTGAGGAACCTCCAGATTGATTTCCAGAGTGGTTGTACTAGTTTGCAATCCCACCAACAATGGAGGAATGTTCTTCTTTCTCCACATCCTTGCTGGCATCATCCTGAGTTTTTGATCTTAGTCATTCTGACTGGTGTGAGGTGGATTCTTAGGGTCATTTTGATTTGCATTTCTCTGATGACTAAGGATGTTGAATGTTTAGGTACTTCTCGGACATTCAATATTCCTTAGTTGAGAATTTTTTGTTTAGCTCTGTACCCCATTTTTAATAGGGTTATTTGATTCTCTGGAGTCTAACTTCTTGAGTTCTTTGTATATATTGCATATTAGCCTTCTAGTGAATGTAGGATTGGAAAATATCTTTTCCCAATCTGTTGGTTGCCATTTTATCCTATTGACAGTGTCTATATGACAAGAAGTTCAAGTCTCTGAAGAAAGAAATCGAAGAAGATCTCAGGAGATGAAAAGATCTCCCATGCTCATGGATCAGAGGATTAATATAGCAAAAATGGCAGTCTTGCAGAAAGCAATCTAAAGATTCAATGCAACCACCATCAAAATTCCAACTTAATTCTTCATGAAGTTAGAAAAAACAATTTGCAAATTCATTTGGAATAACAAAAATCTGTGGATGGTGAAAACAATAAAAGAACTTCTGGTGGAATCACCATCCCTGACCTATTACAGAGCAATAGTGACAAAAACTGTATGGTATTGGTACAGAGACAAGCAGATAGATCAATGGAACACAATTAAAGACCCAGAAATGAACCCACACACCTATGGTCCTTGTCTTTGACAAAGGAGCTAAAAATCATCAAGTGGGAAAAAAACAAAAACAAAAAAACAAAAAAGAAAAATAAAATGTCATTTTCAACAAATATTGCTGTCTCAACTCGTGGTCAGCATGTAGAAGAATGCAAATCAATCCACTCTTATCTCCTTGTACAAAGCTCAAGTCCAAGTGGATCAAAGACCTCCTCATAAAACCAGATACACTGAAACTAATAGAAGAGAAAGTGGGAAAGAGCCTAGAATACGTGGGCACAGGGGAAATTTTCCTAAACAGAACACCAGTGGCTTATGCTCTGAGATCAGCAATAGACAAATGGAACCTCATAAAATTGCAAAGCTTCTGTAATGCAAAGTAACTCAGATTTTAATTAGTTTATTTGGTTTGTTGATATCTAGTTTTTTGAGTTCCTTATATATTTTGGATGTCAGCCTTTTGTCTGATGTGCCTTTTGATGTGGAGTTGCTGAAAATATTTTCTAATTGTTTAGATGAGCAATGACTGACCCAGCTAAGAATCCATGAGAGGGAGCCCACCCCTGACACTACTAATATTATTCTGCTATACTTCTATACAGGGTCCTAGCATAACTGCCATTGGAGAAGCTTCATCCATCAACTGATGGAAACTGATACAAAGACCCACAGCCAAACATTAAGAGGAGCTTGGGGATTCTGTGGCAAAGGGGGAGGAAGGATTGAAGGACTTAGGAAAGCCAAGGATACCACTAGAAAACATACAGAATCAACTAATCTGGGCCCAAAGTGGATTGTAGAAAATGAACTGTCAACTAGAGAGAATGCATGGGACAGATCTGGGCCCTCTGCACATACGTAACAGATGCTGTATCTTATGTGGGACTCCTAAAGCAGGAGCAAGGGCTCTCTGTGACTACACTGCCTACCTTGGATCTTTCCCCAATAACTGGGCTGGACTCAATAGTAGAAGGAGTGCTTAGCCTTACTGTAGGTTGATATAACCTGGCTGGTCGATATCCATTGGAGGCCTCCCTTGTTCTGAAGTGAAGAGAAGGAGGAAGAAGGAAGTGAAGCTATAATCAGGATATCAAGTAAATAAACAACTTAATTAATTTAAAAAATGAGAAACTGAAACCAAAATGAGACCTCAAAAAAGTATTTACTGAAGCTTTTTGCCCCCTCATTGAAGGAATTTGTTTAAAAATCCCCAAGCTCCATAGAGTGCTATACCACTGGTACTAGACATCCAACTGTCAATTTTAGTTTGCATATTAATCTATCTTTCTCTTGGCTATGCTTTGGTAAGTGAGCTCTATTGTTTTAATCAGAAGGCTGGGGGAATGAGATTGGAGAACAGTACTGTAAAAGGGAAACCATGTGGGGAAAATAAATATAAGTTCACATCTGGGTTAACATTATGGCGAAAATGCCTAAATAAATCTATGGATAGGCATCAGTTCATGTACCCTAACATCAAAAAATAGAATCCCCAATGAAACTGGGTACATGTATTAAATGAATGTAACCGAAAATAAATCAGGGCATGTGGTAGGAAACTTGCTTGCTTTGTGTGTGGGGGGTGGGGTGGGGGTGAGCATACACTTCATGCTCAATTGCACACATGTAGCTCAGAAATGACAATGAGCTCTCCATGCCCTGGCCCCTTGGGAAGCCTATTCAACAGTTGTAAGTTTGTTAGAAAAATTACTGGCCAAATTTTAAGTTGTAGTTTTGGAGGATTCTTGGGTCATTAACACTTTTGAGACTATTGGTGATTGTGCACATATTTATGAATGTTAATGAAGAACCAACAGCCCTGGAACTCCCTGTAGATGCTCATGGTGTGAGTTTAACAAGTTTCCACAGCTTTGTGCTTCAGCCAGTTTCAGGTGATAGAACATTTGCTTTCCATGTTCAATATCAGGAAATTACCACAGTGAGAAACACCTGTTCTAGTTTTTCCAGGCTTTTGATATTTCCAGAAAAGTAAATATAAAACAAACTCCCTTCATGCTTGCTACTCAAGTAGCCTTGACATATGTTGTCAAATTATAGAAATAAATAACAATTGGCCAGCTTCATTTCTGACTCCTGAGGTATAGAACTGTTATTCTAAGATAAAGCAGGAAAAAATAATAAAGTGGTAATAAACACAGCTGGCTCTGTAATTTGGTTGTAGTGTGTGGTCTTTATTGTGCCTTATGAATCAATCTTACAATTACAGATTGACTTTACACAGGTTTAGCCTGGTATTTTAATTCAGGTGACATAAATCAGCTAAGCTGATGAGAAAAATCTACCTTATTAGGATGCATACCTATAAATCTTTAAACAACTTTCTAAAATTTTAAGTGTTTTAAAAAGCAGTATTTGTGTGTGTGTGTGTGTGTGTGTGTGTGTGTGTGTGTGTGTGTGTGTGTGTGTGTGTGTTTGTCCCACAATAGTGTGTGGATATTGTGGAGCTCAGAGGAAAATGTTGTGGAGGTGGTTCTCTGCTGTCATGGTTATGTGGGTTCTGAGGATTGACTGCTGGTCACCCAGCTTTTGTGACAAGCATCTTTACAGGGTGAACTATCTCAATGGTCCTGTAAATGTAATTTTAAAAAGAACAAAAAACAATGTCCAAATTCTTGTTTTAAAAACAAAATTCCAAGCAATTAGATTTTACCAATGAAGACTCAAGAACTAGATGCTGGCCGAAAGTCTGCTAGCTCAGAGAAGCAGAGAAATCACCCATATATTTTCTCCTTTCCATGTTGTCTTAGATATCCTTCAACTCAAAAGACTCTGCTCTCTCTTTCCTGGCTTTTCTTATGTTTACTACCTATCATTAACTTTATTTACCTCTTTTTATTTTTTTCAGAAAATCTCTGGTTAAATGTGTGTGCTAAGGCTGAGCCACATCACAAGGTTTTTCCAGTTCATAATCTTTGGGTTCAAGTGGGATAAAACATCCTACAACACCAAAATTTATTTCTTAGCCACTTGCTCCACAGTATTTTAATATGTTTGTATTTGTCTTTCTGCTCAATATCCTCTGCAACCTCTGAATGTTTTTTAAGTTGCTAGTTTACATCTGAAATTTGGAAATAGAAGAAGTGGGAAATACTGAATGCAGCTCAATGTCTCTGCAAAGTAGGTTTAGTAACACATACAGAGTTAACACTATAGGAATTCATGTGGTAGATTAATGCTATAGTCTAAGAAAGATATTAAAGCATCTAGGACTGAGTTTTAAAGAATGATAAGTTTGCCCTGTGATATCAGAAAGTTCTGTGCTTGAAGATTGTGGACATTGATATGATATTATGAAAAGCTTTTCTAAAATGAAGAACTGGGAAGTCAAAATGGATTGGTCGATTAGCAACAGTTCTTCAGGAATCCAGAGAGGGACTGGGGATGAGCGATTGTGTCTGGGCAATGGAAAGAGTCTCATTTAAAGACATGGTTACAAAATTATTATAGACATGGAAATGGATATCCGTCTTAGTCAGGGTTTCTATTTCTGCATCAACATCATGAACAAGAAGTAAGTTGGGGAGGAAAGGGTTTATTCAGCTTACACTTCTACATTGCTGTTCATCACCAAGGAAGTCAGGACTGGAGCTCAAGCAGGTCAGGAAGCAGGAGCTGATGCAGATGCCATTGAGGGATGTTCCTTATTGGCTTCCTTTCCCTGGCTTGCTCAGCCTGCTCTCTTATAAAACCAAGACTACAAGCCCAGAGATGGCACCACCCACAATGGGACCTCACACATTGTTCAATAATTGAGAAAATGCCTTGCAGCTGGATCTCCTGGAGGCATTTCCCCAACTGAAGCTCCTTTCTCTGTGATAACTCCAGCCTGTGTCAAGTTGACACAAAACTAGCCAGTACAA
>NC_034593.1:137287256-137318674 GCF_900095145.1 Mus pahari
GAACACAGCCTCTGTGCTCTCAGAAAACACTTCCCCAAAGATGTCACCTCAATGATGCTGATCTCTTCTTAATCACCACTAATTTCTTAGCTCCAGCGAACCAGCATCAATAGTCCCAGTAAGGAAAAGGTTTCACTTTAGTGGCTCTGGAATCTTGTTACTCACAGCTGATTCTTCAGCCCCAGCTAACCAGAACCACAGAATCTTCACAATCCAAAATAGCAATGGCCCTGAAAAGAGTCTAATTTTCCCTCTGAAATTTCACAAGCCAGGTCTCCATCTTTTGCACTGTTTTTAACATTATCTTCCAAGCTCCTACACAACATTCGACAGAGCTCTTAACAGGGAATGGATCTTCTGGCCCAAAGTTCCAAAGTCCTTCCACAGTCCTCCCCAAAACATGGTCAGGTTGTCACAGGAATACTCCATTATGTTGGTACCAATTTGTCTTAGTCAGGGTTTCTATTCCTGCACAAACATCATGACCGAGAAGCAAGTTGGGGAGGAAAGGGTTTATTCAGCTTACATTTCCACATTGCTATTCATCACCAAGGAAGTCAGGATTGGAATTCAAGCAGGTCATGAAGCAGGAGCTGATGCAGAAGCCATGGAGGGATGTTCCTTACTGGCTTCCTTCCCCTTGCATGCTCAGCCTCCTCTCTTATAGAACCAAGATTATCAGCTCAGAGATGGCACCACACACAAGGGGACCTCCCCCTTGATCACTAATTGAAAAAATGCCTTGCAGCTGGATCTCATGAAGGAACTTCCCCAACTGGAGCTCCTTTCTCTGTGATAACTCGAGCCTGTGTCAAGTTGACATAAAACTAGCCAGTACAGATATCAAAGGGTGTTTTATTATTTTTCAAATAATCACATATGTTGTACCATCTTTCAAATGGGGACATATTTTAGCACATTGCATCTGAATTGGGATCCACAGAAATATAAACAATGTCCACATATTTTTCAGGGAGAATTAAAAACTAAATCTTTCTGGAAACTTAAGGGTCTATCAGGGAAGGCCTATTATTTTCTATGACTTAATAAAACAGGGATATAAACACGAATCATCAAGAAACTAGTTTGCAGCATACAATATGCATAACTTTAAATGATCATAGCTGTAGACTGTACTCAGTGGTTTTTCCTAAGGGTCTCACGAGATTGTGTTGGATGTGCCATGCTACAGTTTGGTAAAAGAAAGCTTTGTGTTGAAGGCTTAGAAGTCTCCTCTCCACCCCTGGACTGTGGCAGAATCATTAGAAGCTGGAGTGTAGTAGAAGCAAGGTTTGTCATGGTGTGCTACAAAGGGGAAATTAAGACTCTAGCCTCTTGCTCATTCAATTATTTCTGACTGAACCAGTCAACCACATTCTTCTGCCACTCCTCAACATGATAGACTTTTCACTCCGGGTCCAAGGAGGAAGAGTTCGGCAGTCCTTAACCTGCAGAATTATCAGCCATAATCTACCCTTCATGCATTTTAAGTTGATTTCATACGGAGATATTTGTTCCAGCAACAGACAGCTATTGCATTACATTGTACTGTTTTATATAATAGTTAAGTTCCAACTCCCTAAAATGTCTCAGACTATATAGTGTTGAAAATACTCAGGGTGTTTGTTCTTTTCTACTATATGCATTTAAACCCTATCTTAGGAATGATTGACAATATGGATTCTCAGTTCACATATTTCAAAGGGAAATCATGGTTTTTGCTTGTCGAACCTGCATTTATTCATTTAATCTCCAAGCCCCTCTTCTGGCTCCTAAGACACATTTTCAGCAGGATTTGGGTTTTGTTTGTTTGCATGTTGTGAAGGCTGCTTTTATTTATTATTTCAATCATTTCAGCTGTTGATGGCTCATGATAGGACAATTAACAGAATTGGCAGAATATGTGGAATCAGCTGTCATCACAAACAACGCTTTGTAAAAAAATAATAAAAAGAATGACGGGAGTGAAGAGGGGTCACTATCCACATAATGAGCAAAAATCAGATGAAAGTGAGCATTGCTGGACGTTTGCTGCACAGAATATTCAAAATCTTACACTATTTTTCAGTGTCTATTTTAACTCTTAGGAAGGAAACAGAAGGAGATGCCATAAAGAAAGTCAAGTCAAGCACATATAAAAGTCACCAGCTTTTAAATATTTATGGCACTCTGTGAAGGGATACTTGTAGATCACCAATTTAGTCAAAATGGAATGCCAAAGCATCAAGAATTTTCCTCCAGGACTTTTTACCTGAGAGGACTTCTCAGTTCCACTTGGGCTTATGCATTTTAGTTGTCCATCTCAGAATAGAGATGACCCAAAGTCTCCTCAGTCTTTAAAACTCAATTATAGCTTAATGTCATGAAGATGACATTACAGTTAAATGTGAATTCTTTTATTTGTTTATTTACAACGTGTGTGTGTGTGTGTGTGTGTGTGTGTGTGTGTGTGTGTGTGTGTGTGTGATTTGAGCAGATACTAACAGAGGGCAAACAAAAGTACTGAGTCCCCTGGAGCTACAGTTACTTGTGGGTGTGGGAGACTGACCTGGAAGGCAGTAAGTGTTCTTTAGCACTGAGCCACCTCCTTAGTCCCTTAAATAAATACTTTAAATAATTACCTGTGAGCCTATATTGAACTCACTAATCTAAAGTTTATACAACTGGATATTAAATTAAGCTCATATTAGTTCATGGATAATATTCTATGCCTTTGACATTTTTTACCATCTTCATCACAGCAATTAAATAAAGTGGCCCACAAAAAATTACAAGAAGCATTTTCCTAAAACCATTGATCAAACTATAAAACTAGCTCTTGCTTTATTAAAATCAAATTGTGTTCCTGCTAATTTTCTTTGTTATTATTTATTCAATGGCAACATAGTCAAGCAGCACTCTTTATTATGCAATTAATTATTTACAATTGAATGGTGTAACAGTAACTTTTTTGTTTCAGCATCCTACTTAAATTTCTAAGAAAAATGCACTCTGGGACTAAACTGATAGAGATAGTAAAGCGCTGAATCTGCAAAGCACGCAGTATTGTTTAGTTAACATCTTGGTCATATGTGCATATGTGCCTGCACATAAACACACAGAAATAAATGTCCAGGCACACACATGTGCGCATATGCATGAGCACAAACACACACAAATCTGGAGTTTTCCACAGGACTTTCATTTTTGGATTTTTGTTGTTTATAATATCAAACTTCTGTTGCTGCTCTCTTATAACATATTTATATGCAATTAATTGAGTAGTGCTGATTAAAACCATTCAGAAAATTATTTATCTAAGGTAGACCTCTGATGTTTTTGACCTAAGGTTTAAAATCTTACATTGCTGGTATACATGAGATTGAGGAACCAGAATGTACTGTACAGAAATATTAGGGTCATGCTTAAACATTTGCAGCTGACAGAGCAACATGATCACAGACATGCCCTGTATATAGACTTCAAGATAGCAATATCTATAATATTGTAGATATGGGACTAGTCTCTCTCTCTCTCTCTCTCTCTCTCTCTCTCTCTCTCTCTCTCTCTCTCTCTCTCATTTATTTAACTTCTACAAACTGAATGTATATACTGTTTTCCTATCAGTATACACCTCAGTTGCTTACCATTGTCCACACATCCAATTTACATCAAACTCTCTCTTTTCATTATGATTTAAATCTCTTCTTTATATCAAAGATTTTCAGTGGTATTCTATATATATTCTAGGTGATCCACCCACTTTTCCTTTGATTCACATTTTCAAATGGTCACATTTAGATAGTCTGGCTTTTTCAGGAAATGTACTCTTGTGCTTAACAGAATTTTCTGACAGTTTCATTACATTCATTTGAACAATATCTATATTAAATTCCTGTTACTTTTTAACAGCTTTCATGGGTAGAACACATCTCTAGCCAATACAAGATTGCAATAATCTTTAAAATTACATATATAATAACTCTTTGAAGTATATCAAATCAGTAGGACAAATACAGCAACAGCACATATCCAATTAAGTCTTCACCATGCCAATTCATGTCAACGATTGAAAAAACTTCGTCTTTAAAAATATTTGAGAGTTATTTTTTTTAAAACTGAAAAGGTGTAGAAATGATATATGTTAACAGAAAAAAAAGTTAGCTCATTCTAAAGTAACATTTGCTAATCAATGCTTTCTGTTCCTTCCTGGATATTATGAAACTAACACCAAATATGCATATTTTATCCTGTGTTCTACTAAGCATTCTTCTCCTTTTCATGGAGATTCACATTACGGTATTTCTTTGCACTCTCTGAAGATGTTATGTGTAATATTTAGGACATCAGCTCTGGATCCTCTGTGGATGTACTACTGTTGACACTCTTCTTTATTGTCTATATAACAACACATATTTCGAAATGATTTAGGAAGCTCTTTGGACCCAAGTTCTGTCATCTAAAATATATGATGTGACAGGTAGTTTTATCTGTGCACTTGAAAGTACTTCTGGATAATAGGAATACACACTTGGATTAAACAGATTTCTAGCTGTGGGTGTGTCTCATCAGATGCCATGAAAATATCAGCAGTAAAGAAAGATCATCTCCAATAATAGACAGTATCTTTGAAATAGAACTACAGAGTACTCAATGGGGCTTCACTCTTTTTGGGACACATGGACGATTTGAGTCCCAACCTTTATAATTGTGCAAACCAATTCATCATTGCAAAGATATGGCAAATGAATAGAAAAGAACTGACAATTGAATGATAATTTAGAATGAACTAACACTTCAGCATGTTTTGTGCGAGGGTAACTGTCTTGGATCACCATTCCTCCTTTAATAGAACTCTTCAAAGATAAATATAAAATAATATTTTCTTCACATTAAAATGTGGCCATTAGAATTAAAAAAATAAGTTTTTTCCAAGTAAATATTGGCGAATGTTTCAATGTTTCTGCCATACACTGAAAGCTGAACTGATCATTTATAAGACTTGTCAGACATTTTGAAATTATTAAAAGGTCCCTGATTCAAGTCTCTCAAGAAAGAAATCAAAGATCTCAGGAAATGGAGAGATCTCCCATGCTCATAGATTGGCAGAATTAACACAGTAAAAAATGGCTATCCTACCAAAGGCAATCTACAGATACAAGGCAATCCCCATCAAAGTTCCCAAACATTCCTTATTCTTTTTCTTTTTTTCATGATGGCATTTTGTTTTTTTGAATTGTTTTATTAGATATTTTTCATTTACATTTCAAATGCTACCCCAAATGTCCCCTATACCCTCCCCCTGCCCTGCTCCTCTACCCACTCACTCCCACTTCTTGGCTCTAGTATTCCCCTGTATGGGGCATATAAAGTTTGCAAGACCAAGGGGCCTCTCTTCCCAATTATGGCTGACTAGGCCATCTTCTGCTATATATGCAGCTAGAGACACGAGCTCTGGGGGTACTGATTAGTTCATATTGTTGTTCCACCTAGAGTTGCAGACCCCTTCAGCTCCTTGGGTAATTTCTCTAGCTCCTCCATTGGGGACCCTGTGTTCTATCCTATAGATCACTGTGAGCATCCACTTCTGTATTTGCCAGGCACTGGCAAAGCCTCACAAGAGACAACAATATCAGGGTCCTTTCAGCAAAATATTTCTGGCATAGGCAATAGCAACACAATTCTTCGAAGACATGGAAAGAGAAAAATCTCAAATTCATCCAGAAAGGCAAAAAACCTAGAATAGTGAAAATAATTCTTAACAATAAAAGAACTGCTGGGGGTAATCACCATCCTCAACCTCAAGCTTTACTACAGAGCAGTAGTGATTTAAAATAACTGCATGGTATTAGTACAGAGACAGACATGTTGATTAATGGAATAGAATAGAAGAACTAGAAATAACCCTACACACTTGTGCACACTTGACCATTGACAGAAGCCAGAAATATTCAATGGGGGAAAAAAGCATCTTCAATAAATGGTGCTGGTCTAACTGGCTGTCTGTACGAGTCCAAGTGGATAAAGCACCTCAACATGAAATCAGATACACTGAATCTAATAGTAGAGAAAGTGGAACAGAGCCTTGAACTCATTAGTACAGGAGGAAATTTCTTAAACAGAACTACAATGGCTGATGCTCTAAGATCAAGAATTGATAAATGGGACCTCATGAAACTGGAAAGCTTCTATATGGCAAAAGACATAGTCAATAAGACAAATCAGCAACCTACAGATTGAGAAAAAAAAAACTTCATTAACCCCACATCAGATAGAGGGCTAATATCCAAAATATAAAAAGAACTCAAGAAGCCAATTTCTGAATCCCAGGCAACCCAATCAAAAAATAAGGTTTAGAGCTAAACAGACAATCAGAATGGTTAAGATCAAAACCTCAGGTGACAACACATGTTGGAGAGGTTGTAGAGAAAGAGGAACACTCCTCCATTGCAAACTGGTACGTACAACCACTCTAAAAGTCAATCTGGAGGTTCCTCAGAATATTGGAAATAGATCTAGCTGAAGACTCAGCAATACCACTCTTGGGAATATACCCCAAAGATGTCCAACCATTCCACCGGGGCACGTGTTCCACTATGTTCATAGCAGCCTTGTTTGCGACAGCCAGAAACTGGAGAAACTCAGATGGCCCATGACAGAAGAATGGATACAGAAAATGTGATTTATTTATACAATGGAATACGACTCAGTATTAAGAAGGAATATATCCTGAGTTTTGCAGGCAAATGGATGGAATGAGAAAATATCATTATGAGTATTATAACTGAGACTCAAAAGACATGCACAGTATGTACTCCCTAATAAGTGGATATTAGCCAAAAATAAAAAAGTACAGAATACCCAAGACACAGTCTACAGAAATCAAAAAAAGTCGACAAGCTGCAGGGCCCAAGTGATGATGCCTCAGTCCCATTTGGGAGGGAGAAGAAAGCACTCACAAAGGAGGAGGGAGGGAGGGACCTGGGTGGAAAAGGGAAATGGGAGGGGGCATGATCTGGTATTGGGTAGAGGAAAAGAAGCCCCAAGGGCCAGCAGAAAGAATGGAAATAGGCAACCTTGGGAGGTAGGAGGTGGGGAGGACCCTCCAGAATGTACCAGAGACCTGAGAGGTGAGAGACTCTCAGGACTCAATAGGTGGGACCTTAGATGAAATGCCTAACAGTAGGGAAAAGGAAATTATAAAGCCCACCTCCAGCAGGAAGGCAAGACATCAAGTAAGAGATGAGGTTACCATCCCAGAGTCAAAACTCTGACCCATAGTTATTCCTGTCTGAAAGAACTGTAAGGATGGAAATGAAGAGGTTCCTGAGGAAAAGAAGGTCTAGCAACAGGCCCAAAGTGGCATTTAGCTAAAGGGGAGGCCCCAAGACCTGATACTATTACTGAGGCTATGGAGTGCTCATGAAAAGGGCCCTATCATGACTGTTCTACAAAAGACCCAACAAGCAGCTGAAAGAGTCAGGTGAAGATATTTGCACCAAACCAAAGGACAGAAGCAGCTGACCCCTGTGGTTGAATTAGGGAAAGCTAGAAGAATATGAGGAGGAAGGGGGCAACCCCCTAGGAGGACCAGCAGTCTCAACTAACCTGGATCCCTGAGTTCTCTCAGAAACTAGGACCACCAATCAGGCAGCATACACCGGCTGATATCAGGACCGCAGCACATATACAGCAGAGGCCCGCTGGATCTGGGTTCAGTCAGAGAAGATGCACCTAACCCTCAAGAGACTGGAGGCCCCAGGGAGTTTATAGGTCTGGTGGGGTGGGTTGGGTTATGGGGACATCCTCATCCTTGTGGAGAGAGGGGGTGGAGGAGGTATGGGATGGGCAGACTGGGAGGGGACTAAAGTGAAACAAAGATTAAATAAAATTTAAACAAATTATTGAAAGTTAATACTTCCCAGATTAACATTAAGAAATGGTGGTTAAATGCTGGTTATAAATTTACCATTTTATTTCAATTACAAGGTTTTAAGAACAACCACTTCTTTGGGAGTAAAATTAAAAATCTGTCAAAAGGAAATCATCCCTTTCTTCAAAGTTTGGTTGATTCCAATAAATCTTTATGTATTAAAGCAGTCTTATGTGAGAACTTTACTGTTACTTTTTAGAAACTATTATTATTAATTTTTTTCTACAGAAGACTACAAAATTGCCAGAGTAGAATTCATCCATTTAGAAAAGTAAATATTGTGATTATTTATGAATCATTAAATTGTGAAAGACTATATAATTTCATTTAAAAGCTGATTTTCAGCAACTATATTTGGAGATAGCTGCCTGGTCTGGAATTTTCTAAGGAGTAGATGTATCATGGAGTTACTTGCTAGGAATGATATGGAGCAGAACCTGAGTGAGAGAATGCTTTAGCCACTTCTATCTTAGACTTTATACACATCAGAGAATTATTATATTAACTAGCCTTGTTCTCTTAATGCTAGCAATGGTATCATGATATATCCTTACATAGCTTGAATTAAGTTAAAATAAATTTAAAAAGTAGTAGAGTAAAATAATGTGTTAATAAATGTATATCAGTGTTTTCCTTAACAAATTCGTCACTGTTAAATCTACTGATAATGAGTAATATCATTTTCAATTTTTCTAGGTTTCTGGCATGAAATTAAGCATTTTTTCCAATCATTCTTCCTATATCATCCAGAAAAGTCTCCTGAGATAGGCCCTTCTAATAGATAAGACAGAGGAGAGTAACTTACAAGAATTTGAAAGTGACATAAAAGCCATTTTATCACACAAGTGAGAGTCAAATGTACTTCACATTTTTTTTTTTTTGAAAATTCCTATTCAAGGTGAAAGTCACTCAGAATCTTAAAATGTTTCTTCCTTCTATTCTGAAGCTACCTGTAGGCATGCATACCTTGGCCATACTTTCTAATTTCATTGTGGCTCAATATTTGCTTTTGCTCAGCTTAACAGATAAGAACTGTATGGTTCCTTTGCTTTCTGGACTGAGTGTAATTTTGGGTCTTAGTAGCTATTTTTGTGGCAACCTGATACCAAATTGATAGATTATAAGTGTGTGTAGAAGCCCAAGATATTGGCCAAGCATTTGAAAAAAAATTACAATGAATAGAAAAGAAAAATATAATGGAGACTTTCTTTTTAATAACTACAATGATATAAACATTGGAAGCTTTTGACTACTCAGTAATGTGACCACAAATACTATAACTGAATTGATGCTATCATCTTGGCTTCAAATAACAACTTGTATTTTGCAAAGGATTGACTTTTTGCACAATGATCTTTAAATACTTTTCAAATATTAGACACCATTGTAGACAATATAACAAAATCTGATATTGAAATTTGAATGAGCTCACTCTAGGATTTACCTTTTGTCCAACAGATAATGAGTAGAGGAGCGCTTCAGATTTAAAGTATCTCATAGGAGTTCTTGAGTTTCTGGTATTACCCAAGGGCATCACAGCACCACAACACGAGACCAAGGGGCTGTATTTTATATTCTGGCCTTGAAGGCACATCATGTATGTGACAGCTTCCCTCTCCCACAGTGACAGCAATTGTTTAGGAAGTGACATTTCTATACATACACATTCAATAATTACTGAAAACCATCACATGGTTCTGTTGTTGAATTTTGGTGCTGTTATAGACTTCTTTATTAGTGAAATATATTACAATTACTATCTTTAATTTTAAATAAACAAAGAATAGTAAACCTATTTGTGATATCATAAGATCTCTGTGAGATCCTTTACCCATTTGTATCCCTTCCACCTCTCATTCTTAGCCATAAAACCATGGCCAATCCCATTTTATTTGTCATCTTAAGTTTCATTATTGTTGTTTTACAATGTTTTGCTACTAAATATTATGTAGGCAGTTCCCTTGGATACTATAACCTGAGAAAAACACACTTTGCTATTCTGTATCTATTGAAATTTAAAAGTAACTAAGAATATATGCATAAACATAATTTATACACTAACATTTTGTTCTGGACATAGTGCTGGCAATTAAATTATTATTCTTTCATTACATAGTCCATTGATTGAAATTATACACTGAAATGTGCACAAAATCTATCAAATCTTCTACAATGGAATGTCATCCACAGAGACAGCTACATGGGTCAAATCACCTTTAAAAGACAGCTCAATAGCTTCTCATGACTGAAGTGGAAGTGTAACATCTCACATCATAATATACAACATTTGGAATTTTTTTTTATTCTCTCTTCCTCTTAATGTTACAGAAGCAACAAATAAGAAACCAATCTCAATAAATTTTATCACAGGAAGAGAGAAAAGAGTGAAAATTTTTCTAAAGTACAGGTTGAGACAAATTATGTTTGCCAATGCACTGGTCTTAGAAGAAAATAAAAATATATTTATCAGCAAGGATATCTCATCCATAAAACACACTATGGAGTTCTCAACGTCTACTTAAACCAGTTAGATTACATTGGATGGGAAATATGTTGAAGAGATAAATTTATGCCTCTGGTTTTCAATTGACTTTATTTACTACTCAATGAAGAATTTCTAAACTCCCTATGCAGCAGGCAATAAGAAGCTTTGAAGAAAGACTTCAGATTCTAACTCCCTTCCAATATGAAATGGTATTGAGATAGACTCTGGAAAACTCTTTGCCATCTATAGAACATGCCATTTAATATTCTTAACCTGTTTTCCCTTTGTTCCTTTTTAACTATTATAGAATTGCTCGAGTTTGGATTTTAACTGTCACAGAAACTTGCATTGTGGGACTACTTCAACAAAGAGTGAAGGGTTACTTTGCTAAACAGCCTGGCAGGTTTTTTAAAAAATAATTTCTAAATATCAGTCTATAAATCATGCATCTGCAATATTGTTTTCAATTTTGGCCTCTAGAGGGAAATCTACACATGACTTCTCTAGTTAGATTTTACATACAAAATTCAGTACCAGAGATCAGAAAAGAACCCCATATCTTTCCTGTCAACCTCTATGCTGCCTTGAAGAGACTGTACCCTCACCAAGTTTCTATTCATTAAACTTTAAAAAGTAGAGGTTACTTGCTCTTTCAGAATTTTTTATTAACTTGCACATTTTAATATGCCAGGCCCCATTGATGTTTGATCTCTGTATTCTATATAAATTCTGTCCTCCATGATTTTCTCTCAAAGTATTGTTATAGGAATACCTGTGACACCTTCCTAATGTCTGTCCTTTATGTTGTTCTCTTTCTCTTACCTAATTTAATCTACATGCCATCACTACTGTGTCCTACCTGCTACTGAAACCTGTAATTATTTTCCTGACAAATCAAATAAGTATTCCACCCACCCACTCAACACAACATACATATTTCCACTTCATTTTCCCTTCACTGCTAACTGATCCCAGCCCGCAGTGTTAGAGATATCCTATTACATCTTCTGCCAGCCTATGTCACTACGTCAGAATAAGCAGGTCTGGGTAATGTGTAAAGGGAAGACTATTAGCTCATGGGTTTGCAGATGGGATTCAACAGCTTGTTAGAGTCATTGGCTAAAACCCCGATACTGCATCATAACATGGCAGAAAAGTGGAAACAGAAGTGGTAACCATGGAAGGGACATGGACAGCCTGTTTTCTAATAACACATTTTCCTGGCGACTGAACTACTTGTTGGAAGAACTAAATTGCCTTCTTGTTACAACATCATAGCGTATAGAACTGCCACCACCTTTTATTTTATTTCCACTGGGGGCCAACTTTACACATACATCTGGAAAGGAAAAAATAATATTCAAAGCACAGGGCCCTAAGTCTGCTTTCTACACTCCTCTTTCCCAAATGTATGCTAATTCAGCATCCACATGAAGGTTCCTGAACATTTCTTTATTTAAGCACTGAGTTTTAATACCTTACCCTGAAATGTAGACAAGTTCTGCCCTTATCACTCTGAATATATTGCTAAAATTCTATTGCTTATTTTAGACCCATAGTTTATGAAATCTCACTGAATGCTAAGAATAACATTGTTATATCATTTATTTTAGTTCCAATGCATTAAAGTCTTCTTAGATCATAGTTCTCTCTCCACATTCCTCAAACAAAGGGCTTCTATCATCTTCACTTTTGTGTTATTATAGAGCTTTTCATCAGGTGGATGCAGGTAAGTTGTTACAATGAAGTTTGTTAGACTGTAGATTGACCCAATAGAATTATCATAAATGCTCAGAGGAGAGGTCTGCTGCCCTTCCCATTCCCCAGTTCCCAGCTTCTGTGATAGCCACAGAAAAGCTGCTCTGTGCTGTTAGAAACCACCTAATATGGAAACTGCAGAACACAATGTCTCACTGTCTTTCCCCAGTGGGGAATTTTTCCTGCACCATTGCACAGAGTCATCTAATTAGGTTCCTGGAAGCTTCTGCTATAAACTTGATCATCAAAATGGTCATATGATGTTTTGTGTCTCTTGCCACATAACACAGTTTTGAATCTAAAACTCACAAAATGCATTTGACAGAAAACTAAATTATGAGAAAACTCAAGATATGAGAAGACTGGGAAATGCGGTTTTCATTTTCTAGCCTCAGCAATAAAAGATTTCACATTAGAGGGATTCAGGTGGAGGTCATGTAGGCCTAAGCACTGCATCTTCAGATCTACCCTGAAAAGACCCCACTTCCATGTGCCCTTGTCCCAGATCAGAACGCCCAGATGAGAACATCCTATACATGAAGGTGCCCCACAGACTGTCTTCTTGCCCTGGCTGACTACCTCTTCTATAAAGTAAACATACTCTTTTTTGATGCCCTTGAAGCCAAGATAGTAAGTATAGTATAATCTATATCAAATACTACATAACAGGAAAGAGAAACTATAATAGTGTAAATACAGACGTAATCAAACTAAGAAAAATGATGACCTCCTTTATGTACTAGTGGAGCAGGCATCTTTGGAGTTTGTAACAGTCTCTCTGGATCCCTCTGATTCATATTTACTTGCTTCTTATCCAGGGTTTCACGGGCTTCATTTCTTGCCTGGACAATTTAAAATTCTTGTCTAACAAGTATAAATTCTCAGAGGTCTTTCTATGTTGGAGTTATGTAGTTTCTCCAGTAAACTTTTATCAAAAGGTATGACAGTTCAGTCAAATACACAAAGAATATACTCAGTGGGTCCGTGGTTTTTCACTGTCTCCAATGTTCACTATTTACCAACAGGCATCATGCTCCCCTAACTGGACTGCCTTGTCCAGCCACAATGGGAGAGGATATACGTAGCCTTCCACAGATTCAATGAGCCAGGATGGGGGTATACTGTGGATGTCTCTGCTCTCTCAGAGGAAAAGATGGGAGTGAGGAGAGTGACTGGGTGATGGGCGTCTGGGAGGGGAGCAGCAAATCTGTGTGCAATGTGGGTAAATAAATCAATCGATTAAAGAAGAATTCCAGGATAGGAAACAGTATTTTATAAGTGAGTCATGAGTCGTAGCAATAAAAAAATATCACCGTCTTATAGTACAGAAATAGTTATGTGTTCAAAATCAAGTGATATACACATCCCAGAGAACACAGTATATTCTTAAAATAAAATAAAATAAAATAAAATAAAATAAAATAAAAAGACCTACAAGTAGAATATGCCTCTATTCAATGTGAATAAGCTACTTCTTCTCAGTGACATCAGGTAGCAAGTCTGTGTTGATATGATACTATAACAGCGACTGAACATTGCTGTGTCAACAAGGAAACAAGACATCAAGGCTGGGAGTTGTAACATTTACCCCCAATGTGCAGGTAGACAACTAAAACTTAGGTGCTGCATTGGGGAAGTTGGGGGAAAGGTGTATATAAGTTGCTTGTGAGCTCTACCACAATGTCTAAGGCAAAGATGCAGATACAAGGACAGGTTCGGTTTAAATTCAAGTAACGTCTAACCAATAAACAGAAGGAAAATTGATAAAGTATTATCAGCTGAGGACTTAGGTTACTATTACATTGATACTAAGTAGGTAATTTTGAATATGTTTTAACAGTAGTTAAAATATTATTATTAGTAGTATGTAGGCATTTTAAATGCTTGTTTTACTTTAAGTACTTAAAAGCCTGTGAGAGTGGACAAAACTCCTAGTATCCTATGACTGAAAGAAGCCAATTCTTGTACTCTTTATATATTACAAGTGGTTTTTAAAAGCTCTTCTTGGCACATCATGAGTTGGGTTAAAGCTTATATACACCATCCTGAATTCTATATGGGAATAGTACAGGCTTCTCTCATACTTATCTGACTAAGAGTATAATTTCATGGCTCAAATAGTTTTAATTTTCAATGAAGACCATCCAGAAAATAGACAAGAATTATCTCAAGTTTCAAGGCCATGAAGGCAAAGCAGAGAAGGAGTAGATGAAACCATAGAACAGAAAAAAACACTGCAATGATTTGTTTTAAAGAATTAATACAATGTAAATAAGTACTATTTCCATTAAGAAATATTTATTTCCATGTATATACTCTCAAGAAAACACACAAAAATAATATAAGCAAAACTTCAATCCTATTTACACTCTATGGAATTGTTGAGACACACATTTTAGTAAATATATTTTAAATCAAGTTGATTACAATAGAAGTGAGATTTGTACACTGTGTATATAACCAATTTTAAAGGAAAGATAATTGTCTTTGTAAAAATGTATCTTTATAACATTATTTTTGCTAGTAACCTATTGATGATCTTGGTTTATGCTTATCAAACAGCTGAGAATTTGCATTTAAATCAATAATTTATCATCATGTCTATGGATTAAAAGTTTAGATAACATTTTATTTTACAAAAAATCTGATGAAGCAGCTCTCAGAACAGTAAGATGCTTAGCTTCTCCTGAATGTGTTTGGCAGTAAGATTTTGAGAAGATCTGAGACTCTGACCTTTCTATCCCCCAAACTAAGTGGACTTTTAACACAAGCACATCTGGTTTATGTTCCCAAACCTCTGGCCTTTAAAAGCTTTCTTCCAAATTCACACAAAATACCACTCAGGATTGCTTGACATACTGACCCTTCCCTGTAGGTGGTGAGCTGAATAAAGTGATTCAGTGCATTCAAGAATTTAACATGCATGTACCCTGTTAACATTTACATCGTGGGGTGATTAGCACACGCCACATGTCATGTGCATTTTTTGAACAGTTTGAGTTTTTGAAGTTATAATTGTAAAAAAAATTTTTTATCTTCTCTGAAGCTGATTTACTCCTCCTGAAAATGATTATATTGGTATCATCTGGTAATTCAAAAGAGGGGGCAATATGTTAAAAATGTATGCTGTTTTGGGTTCTTTCAAAGCTCCAATGTCATTACTAGGGATAAAGGCACTGACAGGGTGGTCAACTTGAGTCCATAAATCTCTATGTCCAGTCAACATTTAAAACCTCTTAGATATTCAATCGAGTTAAGCATTAAATGCTGCATTGGCTAGGAAGATTTCATGTCTACAAGGCCCACTAATAAAACAGGCCGAGTTATTTGTGTAGACTGTAATTCCTCCTGACTGTGCCTTCCATTTGCCTCGAGGACATACCAGTTAAAAAGTGTTCAGCACACTACACCATGCATACCAGGTAATCTGCCTAATTAGATCCAATAAGGATGCTCTAAGTGAAATGCTGAAGCGTGCCTGTAACCTCTGCTTCACCCTCCCTCTGCACCAGAGCCTCTGAGATTGAAACTCCCCAGCCATCAACTCAAGTGTTTACACTCGAAGCTCAAACTCTACTTTGCCAGAATGGCTCATTTCACATTTTACAAATCTGTTTTCTCATTTATAGGCAGAAAGTAATTCGTCAATGTTTCTATATTTTAGTTCTCAACTTGTTCTGATAGTGAACACACTAATATATCGTTACATTGGCAATCCATAATGCCAACATCACACTGTGGCTGGGCTGTGAAACTCAGAGATCTATCTAATCAGATTTATATTCATATTTTGAATGCATTCATTTGGTATATTTCGATGAATTATTAATTAGGACCAACAATAAAATATTATTTTGCTCAGATGCACAGCAATAGGAAAGATACCCCAGAGAAATTTATCTGACAGCTCGAATCAAAATGGCCCAGATTCACTCATAGGTTATGGATGCGACTCAGCATGATACATATTTGCCGATCAAAACCACTCAGTGTGTGTTTTTCGCAGCTTGTCAATGTTTTGTCAGAAGAACAAAAGACAAAGTTTAGCAGTTCAAGAAACTTCAATTTAAAGATTAGTTTTAAAAATGACAGATGAATATGGATGTTTTTCTGAAAAAATGAAATTACACTGAAACTTGGTAACTCTGATTTTCCTTCCAGCAGCATCTATATGATCGGAATTGTTACTACTTACAACCAAACTGCATATTATAATTTATTTGATCTAGTTCTATTGACATAAAAAGACCACCCCTTATCATACTCCATCCTAATTTCTCTCCATTATACTCAGGAAAATACTAAGAGAAGAACTTCATTTTAATCAATGGCCCATGTTTTCCGATTTTGCACGTTAGACTGACGGCCAAGTCAATGCTATGCATTCCATATGCGTCACTAAAGTAAGTTGGTGTCTTTCTCTAATCTGTGTACAGACTTTCCGGTTGGCCTTTCTACAGAATTTGCTTTTTTCAGTCTTATAAATGTCTCAGTTAAAATTTCTCCAATCTGTTGCTGGCATCTGTCACAGGGATATTTTAGAGACATCAACTCAGGTCTCACATAGTTTTGGGTAGACCTTGTAACTCTTCAGTTGAGTGGCCAGTGACTAGTGACAGAAACCAATTTGGGGATGAAGTTTACTGTCCGCACATACATAGAAATGACGAAATCCCGTAAGTGCTGAAGTTAGCTAACCATATCCCTATCCACTCCCGACTCTAGGTCTAAATAATTGGGGTATAGGAAGTGGGTTGCTACAGCACAATCTTTCTGGACTAGGAGATCTGTCTTATTTCCTGCTCTGTGATGACCTTAGATAAATTCAGAATGTCTGCCTTTTCAAAGGAGATGATGAAAGTCATTCAGAAAACTGAAAAAAAAAAGTTCTTGTGTGAAGATATAGATAATTACCAGTAGTTCTTATTATCGGCTAACACTTTAAACTCTAAAATCAATGGCTTATATGAAGATAGTTCATTTTTTTATCATGGCTTACAATATATTTGTGAAAGTCAATATCTAAATTAGTCCAAGTCACCTATAATCTTCAAATATATTTATTAAAGTTATTAATTTTATTTAAAAATTTTCTCCTTCCTCCTCCTATCTTCTGCCCCCCTCTCATTCTACGAATCTGTGTGCATGTTTGAATGTTTGTATGTATTGTGTGTGTGTGTGTGTGTGTGTGTGTGTGTGTTATTGCTGAGGTTGGTTGAAGCCAGAAGATGGCATTTGATCTCTAGAAGATAGAGTTACAGTTAACTGTGAGATGCTCAATGTGGGTTCTTGGAAGAGAATTTGGATTCACTGGAAGAGCATAAACATCTTAACCACAGAGCTATCCCTCCAGTATCCCTCCCCACATACATGATATTCAAAATGTGAATTTCAAAAGCATCTGCAGAATTTCTCCTCAACCTTAAAGATCCACAATTAATTTTGCTTCTTTTTTCTCATTTAAGTTACCGTTTATAAAAGTCTTAGAACAGAAGGTAGAAACTGTCAGTTGATTCTATGAATTCATTAAATTTTAAATTGTGTTTTGTAGGGTTTGCTAATGTTTTACATAAGTTTTCACTTGAAACTGAGCTTTAATCCTCTCTTGAATGACCCAATGTTCGGTCATAAGAACTCACATTATCTCATGGCAAAAATCAATCAGATCCAAGGTAAGGCCTCCTTGCATTAGCAGGTTTTCATGTTCACTCAAGCAGTATGCTACACTAAGTGTGCTAAGAGCACACTCCTCAGAGGAATCAAATGCCTTAGAACTTGTCCCAGAATCGTGTTTAATAAATATGAAAGGAATAACGCTTGGTAATTTTTACTGTTCTAGTTAATCTGGGAGGTATTAGTCCACTGCTGAATTTAGTCCTATTTAAACACGAATCTACCACTATGTATTTCTCAGTAACAACTTTTGTTTTCACTGGAATGACTGAAATAATTACACATACATTTGGTTAGCTATAAAATTAATCAACTCTACAGATCTTCATTAAATCCTGGATACAATACAAATTATTACATTAATGGAATGATAGGTCTAATGCTGGCCCTTGCTTACTGGGCATAAAAAAGCACATTTGAAATACAAGTGCAATAAATGATCAAATATACTGTGTGGTTACACTATTGGCACTGCAAACAGTGCAATCACATAGGGAAATAAAGTGGTGATTGGGAGGACATGAGATCTGTGTCATTTTACTCAAAATGAAGTGCATTTGAGGAGAAACAAGATAAGAGAATGGCAAATGACTAGCCAGATAAACATATGAAAGGGAGTCACACAGGTGATGCAGCTGGGGCGGGGGGAGGGTTGTATCTCAAGACATGAAGAAGGAGTAGAGGGTGTGCTCCATGTTTAAAAGTTGTCCACTGGCATGGCTATCAGTTTGATTGCTCTACAGAAGGAAGACTTTGCTCTGAAGGCATTAGAAGAACACACTGAAGGATGGTGGATAAACATGAGACTCCTTCTAGTTTGTCATAAGAAGATGGCATGTGTATAAGGGATCTGTGAACAAGATAAAGTTTCTAATGCTTTGTCCAGTCTAAATGTCCACTGACACAGGGATTAAACAACTCTATCATGGGAATTGATAAGATTGACATTCTGTTAGAGAAAATACAAAAGGACACCTTTAAGGCTCAGTAGTGGCATAATATGGCTCTACTCTTTATTCTGTGATTCATTAAACTTGAAGTGAGACTGCATTCTCTATAGCTCCTATCAATGCACAAGAACATTCTGATATCCATACTGGAGAACTTTGCTTCCTGTGCCCCCAAAGAAGCATCGTTATATACTAACCTCCTTTAAGATCACAAAACCACATTCTAGCCTCTTGTTTTTACATTTAATTATCCTTCTAATACATGCTGCTCACAAAACTTTTTAAATGGAATAATATATTAATGTTCAGTCATGTTTTTTTATGTTAAAACCATCCCTTTTTGCAAGATCACAGAAATTAATGGTATTCATAATTTATCTCCTTGATAATAACATTTACAGGATCAACATTACAAATGAATTTTCTATCCAAAATAAACAGACTTCCCAACTTTCAAGGTTATTAAAAGAGGTGTCTTTTTACTTGCTGTGAACACATAATTCTGCCAAAATGAGGTCTTGTTGATTTTTTTTATTATGGCTGAAAAAAGATAAAGTGAACGGCCAAGATGTGAAATATTCTCTGGCTCTGATATGCCTCTCCAGATGTCATCTTTTTCCTTGACTTACATCCCTTTCTTTTTTTTTTTTTTTTCTCATTTTAATACTTAACATCACTTCCATCTTTAATTGTTTCCTGGAATTGTTATTCATTAATTAAAAATATTTCTTTTAATTAAAGCACATTATTGATACCCATTTCCTTAGATATTCAGATTAAGCAGAGACATTAACATTTTCTAGCTCATTCCTAAAAATAATCAACTTTGATTGACATTAAAATTTTCCAAAGAAATTCTGTGACCAAGGCAAAACTCTAAACTCATTGGATCAAGCCTTAACTAATTAGAAGCCAGGGCTTTTCAATAATTAGCATCAATCATTAATTGCTCAATTATTCTGCATCTTTTAAAGGAGGTGTTTTTCTTATATTGTATAAGCACTCCAAATAAACACTCTATAAAAGCTAAGGGCATACGGAAATCTTTCCCAGGTGAAAAGCCAGCTACCACTTTTTAACAGAACCTACAGTGCTTCATGGTCGCCTAAGTTACTTTGGACTACAACACTTGCTTATGACTTGTCCCCTTCACTTTAACACATGCACTTCTGTCCAGTTAACCGTTGGGCCATGTGTGCTATTGTTGCTTGTTTCTTTATAGAAAACAGTCATTATTAAACATATATTAACCTAGAATGAGCATGTTTAAATATTGAAAACACTGAACCCTGTCTGTACTGGAGCATTCCCACAAAGACAGAATACAAAAATCTGTCTTGTTCTATGGCCATGATTTCACCAGGCTTTCTTTGATACTACTGCCAAAACTTTGGTGGATACGCGCCCATCTTTAATTTTTGATATGTTTGTAAAATTCTATCCGCAATGATAACTGAGGACTCTTATGGCATCACACTTGAGTGCCCATGGGTGTGTACTTGCTATCTCCTGAAGTCATAGAGCATCTCAGCCCATCGCCTGTGTTCTGCTGCTGGGAGTGGATATTTATTCCATTGTTTGGTATATTCATCTAAGTTTTATCTTGTAGATGGTCCACTTCTTAGTTACTTTGCTAAGAGAGCAGACTTTTCTTCTTATTGTTCTTTCCATTCATTACTGGCATTTGCCTGTGCTTGTTGATGCATCTAGGTCTCCTTTCTTTATTTCTTTGTTTCTTTGTTTCACCTCTCTCTCTCTCTCTCTCTCTCTCTCTCTCTCTCTCTCTGTGTGTGTGTGTGTGTGTGTGTGTGTGTGTGTGTGTGCATGTGTGTAAATAGAAATGGCATGGCATCAGTCTTGGTTCTGTGCTCTTGTTTGCTTTGAAGCATAAAGCCATTCTTTCCTTTGCTCTCTAGCTTTAATATCCCATGTATGGCTTTCATCATATAATTTCCAAGCATGGGAATTGTACATACATAGTAAAAGGAAAATAATATCTCTTCCACCTTCTAAACATGTGGGAACATAGTTGGTATCTAAATAATGCCCATGTCTGAGATGACATCTGAAGGATGGGTTGAAACATGTAACTGATGAAGCAGTAGTTCATAACTACTCCCTGAAACACATCTGAATGTACCAACAGACTATTCAGAATTGTAAGACACTGTTACTGAGAAATCTACATGACTCGAGCTGTCTGACAATTACTTTCGAGATACCACAAGTGATAGAAGTTGTACATGACAGAAAACACCTTGAAGATTGGGGTGGATTATATTGGAAGATGACTCGAAGACTTGCTTTTTAAATTTCTTTTTAATTTCTATTACTCTACAGTAGATAATCTATTAAGTGTCATTTAAGGGGAGATGTAACATAAAAATCATAATCTTGGAAATGTAGCAAATGAGTATAAAAGAATATTCTTAGTGGAGTTGAAATCTCAGATTTCATTTACAGTGTTAACTGAATATACATTAAAAATTATCTATACCTATGAGATAAACACACTGATATACATATTGATTCAAAGTTATACAATATTACTTTTATACTTCTAGAATCTTCAATACAAGAATTTTATATTATAATTATATTTTATTTATATTATGTTCTGCACATTTTCCTTTGTGTTTTAAAATAAATTTACAAATTCTAAACTTATATTAAGGTTGACCAATTGTTATCAACTAGAGTTTTCAAATGCATATTTCTGGACTGAGATATATATGTGCATGCTACAAGTGTCTTTCTTTCCCACTTTTTAGAGTACTCCTATGTTTTTTATTAGTACTTTCCTTAGAAAAGTAAACACAGCTTTTGAATGTCCCATTTTGATATCAAATGGCTTATTTTGTTATTCATTATCTGTGCTCTAGGTTTTAGTTATATTTTGTACCATTTTCATCAAAATATCCGAGAGTTATTTCTTCAGTGGCAATTTTCTTATGTTTTGTTACCAACATCCTTCTTTTTTTTGTCAACCTTATTTCTTTGCTCCTAATACAACCAAAAAACTCATACAACACATGTAAAATCAATGTGTACATCATGGAATGTAGATAGAAAATCATGTGTTTAGTTTTTCATCAAGCCAAGTCTTCATAGACCTAATCATATGGGAATTCTAGAACTTTCTTCAATAAAACTCTATCTACTAAGGTATCCTAAATAAGATTTTTTAGAGGACTTAATTGCTTAGCAAAATTTATTATAATTGCTGTAAGATATCTATATCCTTTTATTTACAACTTCACTTTTTGCCTAAAACTAGACATATTTGGAAGTATTTTATCACTAAAACAATTTTTATATCATTAGTAATACCTACACTTACACTAATAAATTCCAAGTTCTTAGATGATATTAAAACTAATCCATATTATTTCAAACAGGATTATATTCACAAAGCAATCTTTAAAACATTCGGTTTAAGCTAGGTTTTAAAAATTTCTATATATCAATCTAGTAATTATGACTAGATAATACTTTGGCATATAATTTTATGCTTAATTCTTCCATCTTTATTTTTTCCTTTCACATTTTTTTTGAAACTTGAGAGTTAGAAGGCATATGGTCTGACTTTAAATGCAATAAAAATTCTATTAAAATAGGATTTATGTTAATAATCTTAGTATATAAAAAACAATGAGAAGCCAACAAATTTTCCAGATAAGACAGCACACCCAGTGCAGGCTAAGGAGCATCTCCAATCAAATTGTTACTAATAGCTAAGATCAATTGTATTCCCATTTATGTTTAAAGTAGCTTTAGAAAACATTTTCAAAAGCACTGGAAATATGTTTTCTACATATGTTTGTTTATGAATTGAGATTTGTAGATTTAGATATTTTCAGAAACTAGTCATTCTCTTCATAATATTTTGAGTGCATTAAATAAATATTTTACTATTTAAAATTTCCAAATTTAATAATATGGTACTTAATTATATGTTAGGGAGGAAAACAGGAAGTATGTGTGTAACACTCCTATTTTATTTCTCTCTGGGCTCATGGAGATCACCTTTTTAAAAATACTATTTTTTTTGTTATTGAGGAAGAGTATTATATTCTATAAACAATGTGTGTTAATTCAAAGCCTAGAATTAAATGCAAAGCTCTGAATGAAAGACTTAATTTTACAGAGTGAGATCTTAAGGGATTTGTAAATAATCTGACTATTCGAAAGAACATCTTAGATTTTGTCATCTTTTCTTGATTTCAAACTCTTAACATTTTAGTCTGCTGGTTTTCATGTCCTCTCTCATGAGACTGAATGTTTCAGAAAAGTGACCTTCTAATGTGGTAAATGGAGAACTAACTGCTAATTGCTAATTGTTATTGCAATTCTTGACCTGATCTCAGGAGCTGGGAACCAAACCTCTGTCTCTAGGGTGTAAGGAGTTCTAATGGGCAACCTCCAAGTTGACACAGAGCACATACTAGCGATTGAGTAACTTTAAAGTGTTACCTTAATGAACAGCATTGGAAATAATGTGTTTAGAAGCTCAAACTGGGTGAATGTACTTTGCTGACAGCAGTTAAGTACAAAATCTTTCTATTCATTTACTTAGAGTCAAGAAGCACATCAGTGAGAAAAGTATCAGAAAGCCCCACCCTCTTCCATACATTTATAATAGCTTCAAGCTGCTTACAGTTATGTTGTCCCTGAGTGTGGGGTGGCATATGTTGTAGTTAACTGGTCAGTATAGTGGTTCTTGACATGGCACTTTTTTTTTTTTTTCTGTTACTGGTATCGACATTGAAAAGGTATTTCCAAGCAATTAAGCCATAACTCCTGCTGGTTTGGAAACCACGAACCTTCAAATTCCCATTCAAATTGTTCTATACTTGCCACCAGCAGGGAAACAATAAAGTACAGCTTGGTTAATCAAAGCCACAATGAAATCTATTGTTAAAGTTTTTAAATGCCTTTAGTATAGGTGAAGTGCAAAATTGTTCACATGGCAAATTAGCTACAGAACTCTACCATTACCTCATTTTCTCTTGAAGTTTATGACATCTTGGGTATATATATATATATATATATATATATATATATATATATATATATATCATGAAGAATGCCAATAGCCAAATAAATACAAAACATTTATGGATCTGGGATCAGAGAGAAAGAGAACTAAAGAATTTCATCATCAATAAACTGAACTTGAGGTTTTGTCGAATTTTTTATAAACTCTGCATCTGCTTGCTAATTTGAAAGTTAGAAAGGAGGCATAGGCAGGTAGATGGAAATCGGAAATGTATTTTCAGAATGTTTGTAGTTACCCAGCATGCAGCCCGTCTTCATTCTCACCAAAGTCACTTAACCATGTGAAGATTTTTTACATAGGATTCTGCTTCTTTACCTCCAAGCACAGGATAATATGACCTGGGTATGGAAGAATTTTCATCAAATATAGCTTTGCAGAGTATTAGGGAGATATATAAGCATAATATATAAATATATTTTATTATCAGAATTTAAATATGTCATAGCAGAGTTATTGTCACAGCATGACGACATTGGTGTCATTCCTTGATATTTTTGAGCTCATAGAATACAGACTGGCTAGTTCATGTGTTTCTGGTATCAGCCTGTCTGCAATTACACGGTACTAAGATTACAAGTATGGGTCACCCAGCACAAGGGAAGGCCTGGGCCAAGTAGTGGGAGTGGGTGGGCAGGGGAGCAGGGAGGGGTATAGGGAACTTTCGGGATAGCATTTGAAATGTAAATAAAGAAAATAATAATAATAAAAAAGTTAAAAAAATTAAATAAAGCTTGACAAATTAAAGAATAATAATAATTAAAAAAAAAACAAACAACAAGTATGGGTCACAATGCCTAGCCTTCAGAAGAATTTATTTTTAAAGAAAGTAAAATGTGTGGCTTGGATGAAAGGCTCTTAGCATGGAACAGGCCCACTTTTTGTTTAAATGCTTCTAAGGCTTCCCTTCAGATTCAGGTCATCCATGGCCGTTCTATGAACACTCTCTTTGTTCTAGCCTTTTAGTTGTTAGTTTTTATATTCTCCAAAGAATGACTATAATGAGTTTTTCTCTTCTTATCGAAACTATCAAGTAAACACTCTGCCAAATTGTCTGGAGAACTTTTGGGATTTAATAGTAGATCTGTGTAGAGGAAAGAAAACTACGCAAGTATGTAGCACTTACAGGGTATTGGAATTGTCTTGCAGAAATAAAGTTTATTTGAGGTTCCAGAAATAAGACCCAAACATTAGTTGTGTGACAGTCCTCACCAGTGGGTTCAATCCTTGTGAGGGTTCATCATAACAGATTCAGGAAGGAACTAAATCTTATATGTTCCTACATTTCCTATTGTTACATTTACCTGTACTCCTTTAAGAGCTGTAGGAAGTTATTTATCTGTCTTTGAACGGTCTCTGTGAAACTTCAATATATAAAAGGAAAGGATATTGGTTTTTATGACTTCATTTCTCTGAGAGATTAGGACAACACATGTAGGAAATTCTAATTTATGGTGCACCCAAAATAAAACATAAGTGCCTAGTGAATAGTAGTGCCATAAAGCCAGTAAAGAAGAAACACCTTGATATACATGGTTTGGGATGATGCTTCACAGAGGGAATAGTAGACTAGTCTATTATAACTGTGTTCTTGAAGAAGCCTGGCTGGATCCCTCCTCTTTTATTCTGTATGCTTTCCTAGTTAATGGGATGCACCTCTGAGGCCCAGGGGGAAATCTTCCCTCATCACTTGCTTCCTTAGAAACAACCTCACATATTCACCTCTGGTTGGGTCTCTTAGATGACTTCAAGTTCATTCATGTTGATGGTATGATTTACCTTCAAAATAATATTATAATTAAGGAAAGAGTTTGGGCAAACTTGAGCTAAATAAAATATGACTTCTTTTCTTGCTCAGTCCTGCAGATATATTCAAAGAGTTTTACAGGATCATTTTTCCATTTTTCCTCATTCTTCTTGGAAAATCAACTAGAAGTTGAAGGTAACTAGTTCAGGGCTTTTCAGCCAATTGTCCTCGACTCAGTCATAAGAGATCTGGATTCTAGAAGCAAGTGATAATCTTCACTTTAAACAAGTGTTTGTTACCAAAGATAGCATGACTGGTACAGTTCATCACCTTCAGGAAAATGCACATGCACACACACACACACACACACACACACACACACACACACACACACACAGAGAGAGAGAGAGAGAGAGAGAGAGAGAGAGAGAGAGNGAGAGAGAGAGAGAGAGAGAGAGAGAGAGATTAAAATTATCTTTTAAAATTGGGACCCACAGGGAAGGCTCCAAGACCTGACACTATTAATGATGCTATGATATACTAACAGACAGGAACCTCACATAGCTGCCTTCAGAGAGGGCCAACAAGCAGCTGACTGAGACAGAAAGAAGCGGACACTTACACCCAACCAATGCTCTGAAGTTGGTGACCCCTTCTGTTGAATTCAGGAAAGGTTGGACGAAATTGGAAATTGAGGAGGGCGACCCCATAAGACGACCAGCAGTCTCAACTAACCCAAATCCCTGACATCTCTCAGACACTGAGCCACCAACCAAGCAGCATACACTAGCTGGTGTGAGTTCTCCAACACATATACAGCAGAGGACTGCCGGGTTTGGTCTCAATGAAAGAAGATGCTCCTATTCCTTGAAAGAATTGAGGACCCAGGGAATGGGAGCCCTGGCTGGGTGTGAGGACTTCCTCTTGGAGACAGGGGAAGGGGAAGAGAAAAGAGAAGGAATGAGATGTGAAACTGTTGGAGGGCAGAATGGGAAGGGGGATATCTACTGGAATGTCAAAAAAGATTAAAGATAATTTTAAAAAGTAAACAACAAACATATCTTTCAAAATAATATTAAAATATTGATTATTCATTTTGAGAGATGAAAATATAAATGAAAACATTTAATTTGTTCATTTGTAATGGAAAGAATGTAAAGAATACAAACAATAAGATGGGGATTTACAATAATTACTCCTTTTCTGGTTCCGTTTAAACATTTCACTAGCTAGAGTTAACTGGGATTTCAATTTCAGACATGAAAAATCCTGTTCTAAAATTTATTTTTCCTTGCTTCTAGTCCTACAAATGATGACGAGAAGTTTGTTTCCTTTTTGTAATTTCTTTAAAGAATTTTAGGCATTCCTGTAAAACTGCCAAGTCTGTAGCTTTTTTATAATATGTCAAACCAATGATAAACAGGCATCATCCCAACACATTTCCTGACACCCATGGGACCACAATGTTTTCTGTTCCAGTTCATATACACATTGTCTTTTCCTGTGAATATTTCATATCTTTTCATTTCTAAAATGGGCCATATAACTAAGTAAATTTCTCTGATAGGTTTTTAGAGAAGAATAGATAAAGGGATAAGTCAATGTATTTTCATGAATTCCCTTAATAGTGACCGATTTCTTTTCAAAATTAAACTGAAATTTCTAGTCTCACTGTAACACCACTCCATGTCCACTATTGTCATTTTTTGCCTCAAGACCATGCCTATATGATTTACAGAGAGAGAGAGAGAGAGAGAGAGAGAGAGAGAGAGAGAGAGAGAGAGAGAGAGACTATTACAATTTTATTCTATTAGAAGAAAGTAAAGCTACAAGAGCCTAAGAGCCTAAGAGCATCTCCCATCATGTTGTTTGCAATCCTGGACACAAAAATGATGTCTGCAATTTTCCTCCAAAAACATACTCTAGAAAAATGAACAAATAATTTCTTCTGCAAAAGAAAAATGTCAGGGGGGAAATATGGCATTATACTATCTCTATGGTTATTACTAGATGCTAGAGGATTCAATCAGTGTTTCTGAAAAAAATGAGATTTGTTAATTTCTATTGATACTCTAATCATTTAAAATATATAAATGGTTTATAATAGTAATATATACTACAAATTAGATGGTTGTAATATATGTATCGAACATGCACATTGCCCTTTACGTACAAATCTTCATGTTTCAATCTCTATTCTCAAAATAAAAATTACATATTTAATTATGCTATTATTAAAAAATTATCATAAGCAACTTATTAACAAACAGACATAGGTAAGCTTAATATCATTCTATGTAAGTACAAAACAAATCTCAGTGACAGATGGATGGTTTAGAATCAGTGCTCTGCGATACAGACATTTGGCAGATATAGCCCGACTAAGGATATGTCAGCAGAGCATTCCTGACTGTGGACTTACTAGAACTTGCCTTGCCCTATTGCACAGCAATAGCATGTGAATGACAATATACTTCCCTTGAGGGCAAGCCGCAGAGGTCTGAGTGCCTGTGTTTCCTGTGTTCCCAAGGCTAAAAGCCAAAAACCTCCACAACTGGTGAGTGTGAAAACTGCAGGCACTTATCATAGGACCATGCCAATAGTAATCATGGGGTGTCATTTCTGATTAGATTTTACTTCTTCAATTACAGAACATTGGATATTGTTTCTTCAGCTTGTTCTGGTTTCTTTTCCTCACCTCTGACAATAGCGAGGCTTTATCCAGTCAGTCACTGCAAGACTCTTTAATTTGACTTTTGTTTATGTGTTAACCGCCCCCCCCCCAAAATCTTGGTCAATTTTTCAGTTTAGTGTTTTAAATTTTTTCATATGTTTTATAATTACCCATGAATTGTCAAAGGAAAGGTTTTTGCTCACTTATATTTATTTTGGAGATTTTACATTTACTCTTTATTAGTTATATTTATGTTTAAAAGGGATTCAGTTCATTTGTAATTCAGTTTTTAAAAGAAAAACATTATGGCATCTATCTTTTTTTTTTTTTTTCTGAGACAGGGTCTCTGAGATGTAACCCTGACTGTCCTGAAATTCACTCTATAAACCAGGCTGACCTTGAACTCAGAGAGCCACCTGCCTCTGCATCTCAAATGATGGGTTTAAAGATGTGTGCCACCACTGCCCAGCTTAAAAAGAAAGTCAATAATAATTTGAATATAATTAATATTTAGGAAATTTTATGCTCTTAAAAGCATAAGCATCAGTTCATGACTATATTTGTGATATTGCTGGAATTGTTCAAATATGAAGTGGGTTCTTAGACATGCTTCCCTCAGATCATTTCCCAATGTGGTGATATTATCTAATAATCCAGTAGAATCATATCTTGAGCATATTTTATATGCTATTCTAAACTGTTTTCTGAAACACATGTTTGTGGACCTCACTTGGAATATCAGGAATTCAGTACTGGTCACAGTGACTCTAAGATTTAGCAAAGCATGAAATATAGCATATAATAAAGTTAAATGGGAAAACAACACTAGAACTTACCAATTGTGGAACAATCAGAATACGGTCCTTTGGACCACCTGCTCTCTGATCGTGTGCTTTTACTGAAGTGTGGATCACCACACAAAACAAACAGTGAACAAGCAGAATTTTACTCTCTGCAATGTTTCAGGCTTTGCTTCCTCCATGTGTCAAGACAATTGTAAACAAAGACATTAGCTCACCTTATTTTCCTCATGTTAATATATTCTTCTTAAAAGTATTCTATTTTAATTTTCACTGATTTTAAAAGGTATCTGTAAATGTCAGGTCTACTAGGTGATCTCACTATTTTTTTACGCTGTAGGGTTTTTTTTTATTGTAAAATGAGAAATTATATGTTCAAGATGATTGTCACCTTCTCAGCAAATTTCAAGTGTTGCAGGATTTTCCCTTTCCAATCACATTAGGGCAGTGGGAGGCTTGTGATTGGACAGGAGAAGGGAGGCAGAGTGAGGAGTTGAGGAGACACAGAGAGAGGTCTGAGGAGGAGAGGGAGAACAAGAATGGAGGCTGACACGGTATTATCAAAAGGTTAGAATATTTGTGTTAAAGCTTTATCATGATCATTTGGATCTGAAATTATTGTATTGGCATCTTGTAAATTGTGTTATTACTTTTTTAGGATATCATCTTTCTTTTTCATAAATTTTTTATTAGATATTTTCTTCATTTACATTTCAAATGCTATCCCGAAAGTCCCCTATACCCTGCCCCGCCCTGCTCCCCAACCCACCCACTCCCACTTCCTGGTCCTGGCATTCCCCTGTACTGGGGCATATAATGTTTCCAAGACCAAGGGCCTCTCCTCCCATGGATGGCCACTAGGCTATCCTCTGCTACATAAACAACTAGAGACTCAAGCTCTGGGGGTTCTGCTAAGTTCTTAGGCAAATGGATGGATTTGGATGATATCGTCCTGAGTGAGGTAACCAATCACAAAAGAACAAACGTGATATGCACTCTGATAAGCAGATATTAGTCCAGAAACTTAGAATCCCCAAGATACAATATGCAAAACACATGGAACTCAAGAAGGAAGACCAAAGTGTGGATACTTCGTTCCTTCTTAGAATGGGGAACAAAATACCCGTGGAAGGAGTTACAGAGACAAAGTTCAGAGCTGAGACAGAAGGAAGGACCATCCAGAGACTGCCCCACCCAGGGATCCATCCCATAAACAGCCACCAAATTGTGTTATTATTGATACGCAAATCTGATTGGCTAATTAAGCATTAAGAGTTCTGGTTCTTCCTAGTCATTAGGTGTTGAGATGGCTAACCAGGGGTGCATGGGGTGTTGCATGAAAGCAAGAGGAACTCAGGGAGGGGCATCCAAGAGGCGCCCCTGTGGAGCCATGTGGTCTAGCAGGGCTGGGGAGTTGGGAGGCCAAGAGACTGACTGAGTCTAGCACAGGGGCTATCTCTAGATATTTCCTGTGATATTCTGATTAAAGAGCAGCTCATCACTTCTCCCTCTTGGCTTTATTTCCTCTTCTCTGCTTGTTTCTCTATCATTTCCCATTAGACTTTTGAGGAAACCTCACATCCTTGAGTCTCTTGATACTTTTACACCAATCACATTTTAACACAATTAAGAAAATCTGATGACATTTTATTTTAGAGCATCCACAATATCAATACATAAATGACCACAGTATCTTCCTCACCCTCCTCAACTTCATCTTCTCCAACATCAGCATCTGAAGGGTTTGTCTAGGTGTGTTTCTATTGAGGGTGGTTATGGTGACCAAAGTTAAGGAAAACTAGAGCCAGAAGTGGTGAAAAGTCTATGAGTGCCTCTTGGAAAAGGACAACTGGGAATTAGACCATGGGAAAAGAGATCAGGAACATTCAAGTAAATGTGTACTAGGAAAAAGGCAGACACAGAGGCAGGGAGAGTGTTTTGAAACAGGAATTGAAAATATTTTATAGTACAATTATCTATTCCCATTTGATGTTTCTCAAAGAAGCTAGCAATCAAAATTGGCTTAACTTGATAAGCTATGTGAATTGGTCTTGAGTAGTTTTCTTTTATTTGGAGTCACAGTTGCTTGTAAACAACAAACAAATTATTTCTTTTACTAGCACACATGTACAAAATAACCTTCACCAAACTGAGTTCAGGCAAAGAGTACAAGTATATAAAGATGGGAGTACTTCACAATATGTGAGAGTTCTTTAGGAATCCAGACATTTCTTTGAATGGGACTTTTGCAGAACAAAAAGATCCCTTATGGTCTAAAAGATGACCAAAGCTCCGAAACTCAGCACCCTAAGGTAACCTCACCATAGCCACTCACTGCATGGACAAACAGATGTTAGTACCCT
>NC_034593.1:137319066-137332870 GCF_900095145.1 Mus pahari
AGGTAACCTCACTATAGCCACTCACTGCATGGACAAACAGATGTTAGTACCCTAAGGTAACCTCACTATAGCCACTCACTGCACGGATGAACAGATGTTAGTACCCTGAGGTAATCTCACTATAGCCACTCACTGCATGGACAAACAGATGTTATTAGGCTATCTTTAATGGAGTCCTGTTTCTCAATTAAAACAAACAAACAAACAACAAAAAAAAAACCCTAACCACATGGATACCAAAAGTCTATTAGGAAGCTCTACCTACATTGCTTCATAAAAAGAGTGTGTCTCATAGAAAGAATACTCAGAAAGTACACAAAAAGAGTACTCCCATAAGAACACTGACTAACTTTAAACAAGCAGGGCAATTCACAGGAATCACAATGTCACAAGAATCCCCCAAAATAGAAGTGAAAGAAAGCCAAACTGAAACATGGTAAAAGCCCATGATTTGTACACAGCTCATGTCTATGTCTCCCTTTTTGTTCATTTCTTCTTCTTTTCCCTATCCTCTTTACACATGTGCTCTCTTTGTCTCTCTGTGTGTCTCCATGCTCCCCCCCCCACACAAACACACACAAAATTTAGCCTAACTTACTAAACTGTCGATTTATTGCATTTCTCTTTCATTTGCTGTCTATCTTCTCTCACATGTGCTGCAGGTGTGTAAATCATCTAATGCCGACATGGTAGCAGCTACTTTCTTGACGAGATTCCATTATTGCTTTCTATGTCTATGCTCTCCTTCATGCTTCCAATCAAACAAAAAACAACCTCTCAGCCTGCCAAGTACTTCTAGAGGGAATAATGCAATATATTTTTGCTAGAAGATTTGATTATTCCAAGAAAGAAACAGTTCCTACTATGGTTCAAATCAGAGAGCTCACCTCATGCTCATGGTCTGAGTTCTCAGCGCCTAGCTAGTGTTGTAATTTCAAGGTTTTAGAAGGTTTTGGTCTACTTTAATCAAAGTAGTAAGGTAATGTAAGTAGTTAGCAGTCAAAGACTTTGCAGGTTTTGATTTTTCCCAAGACTTTGTGCTCTGCCATAAGCCAAATGAGAAAAGTCTTAGCTCCTGTCTTAGTAACTGTTGCACTGCTGTGAAGGGACACCATGACCAAGGCAACTCTTATCAAACAAAGCATTTAACCTCAGGATTCCTTATAGTTTCAGATATTTAATTCATTATCATCATGCCAGAGATAATGAGGGCATACAGGCAGTCACTGGAGCAATAGCTAAGATCTTTATTCTGATCACAGGGAGAGAGAGAGAGAGAGAGAGAGAGAGAGAGAGCCTGACATCAGGTTTTAAAACCTCAAATCCCCCCTGCAGTGGCACACTTCCTTCTAATAATGCCACAGCTTTTAATCCTTATAATCCTTTCAAATAGTTTTATTCCTCCTCAATCACAAAGTATTTAAATATATGAGCCTGTGGAGGCCATTTTTATTGAAACTACAATAGCCTCTCATGAGGCAGCTCAACCCTACCTTTCTTGCTACAAGGTATTGAAACTGCTTAGAAATCATTGGCCAAAATGAACCTTTCCTCTCTTTAGTCATTTCTCTCAAGCATTTTGTCACAGCAGTGATTAAAGTAGATATAGTTGCTTAGAATACTAGTTCTCCAAATACAAAACTAAGTAAAATTAGATAGGGTGGCACACTTTCAGAATTCTGAGCACCTAGGAAACAAAAGGAATAATACCACTACATGGTAGAATTTAGAAAAAGCCCTGTCACCTGAATGAATTTGTGATCAATTGAAACAATCTACTGCATCTCAAAGAACAGAGGAATGAAACTAATAGCCAGGCAATTTATTTATATATAGCTTTCCCCTCTTATATCAACCCAACCAACATTTTATAGGGTGTTTTATACACTGACTGAGGGTGTTCTTCTTAATTTTATTTTCAAACAAAAATTTGATACAATTCTTCAGGATGCTATAGATGAAAAGGAAATGCTGAACTGTGTCTTTACAGCAAGTAGGTGCTAGATTGTGCTTATCTCTGAACCCTTAGTGAATATAGTGGAGAAGTAGCAACATTTGAGAGTGTATTTGTTTTCTATTGCTATTGTAAAAGATTCACTATGGGCTTAGTGACTGAAAATAGCAAACATTCATTTTGTATTTCAAGAAGTCAAAACCAAAGATAGAGTTGCTGGCTGTGAGTCAAAGTATCAGCAGAGTTACTTACTTCGCCAGGATCCCTAGGGATAATTCATCTATTTACTGATTTTTAGTGTCTAGAGGCTATTTGTATTTCTCAGTTCATGGCCACATTCTTCATCTCTCTTATCTCTTTTGATCTTGTCACCTGCCATTAACTGAGTCTTCTTGTTATTCCCATATGGGCTCTTGTTATCACATTAGGCACAAAAAAATTGTATATGCTATACTCTCCACTTCAAAGTTCTCAATCAGTCCAACAAATCCTATTTTTATACAGTAGAGCAGTATAACCATAGGATATATATTATGAGCTTTAAGGCATGAATGCCATTAGGGGAGCCATGAGTGGTTTCATTACAAATAGAGAGAGACTCTTGGAAGTGGGGATATGAAATCTGAAATGGTTACTCCTATAACCTGACAGGACACCCAGTGAAGAAATAAGGACACCAACCCACCCACAAAAACTTTGACCCAAATTTTATCCTGCCTACAAGAAATGCAGGGACAAAGATGGAGCACAGACTCGGGGAATGGCCAACCAATGATTTGTCCAACTTAAGACCTATCATATGTGTAAGAACCGACCCATGACACTCTTAATAATATTATGTTATACTTGCAGACTGGAGCCTAGCATAATGGTCCTCTGAGAGGCTCCACAAAGCAGCCAACTGAGACAGATTCAGAGAATCTCACCCAAACATTAGATGGAGTGTAGGAAGTCTTGTGGAAGAGTCAAGGGGTTGGGAGTGTGGATTGACAGACCCAGAGGGAATAGGAACTTCACAGGAAGACCAACTGAGTCAACTAATCTGGACCCCTGGGGGCTCCTAGAGACTGAATCACCAACAAAAGAACATACATGGGCTAGACCTAGACATCTCTCCCCTGTACATATGTAGCAGATGGGCAGCTCAGTTTTTATGCAGGTTGCCCAACAACTGGAGTGGGGGCTGTTTCTGCATCTATTGCCTGCCTGTAGAACCTGTTCCCTAATTGGACTGCCTTGTCTGCCCTCAGTGGGAGAGGTTGCCTCTAATACTGCAGTAACTTGATGTGCAACGCTGGTATGATACCCAGGGGTGGGGTAGACACCCCCATCTCAGAGGAGAAAGGAAGAGGGGATGGAGGAGGGACTCTGCAAGACTGCAATTGGGATGTAAAGTGAATAAATAAAAAAATAAATGTAGAAATAGAGGGATACAAGAGAAATCTAATATTATGTGAGAGAAGCTCTATTCTTAGTTTATTCACTGAACAGGTCTCTCCTTCTGCCCACTATGGGACTTAGTCCCGCTGAGTCTAATCTGTGTTCTGTAAGCTCACCTTGATAACTAAAGCTTGAGTAGTGTCATATTGATCTCTGAGCACAGTACTGGATTTCTGAGAATATGCAGGGTGCAGTTACTCAGTTGATATTTACTACCCAATACAGGAGATATCTAGGTCATTTATATCATTTTCATCATACACTTTGAAGATCAAGTTACCATATGTCTAATTATTTTCTCTCTTTTGTCTATATACTTCTCCATTCTTTGGGGGAGGTGGTACAATAACTAATTTTTAAAATTGTAGTAATAGTATCATTCTTTTATCACTATCATCAAATTATGAGCTAAAGCTTTTCATGTTTTTATTTTGATCTTGAATCAGCTGCATTTTATATTGCTAGGAGATTCTCAATTCCATATTATAATTATAGAAATTTCTAGACTACTAGGGATATACTAGGTACTAAGCTCAAGTAGCATCTGTTTGGTTTTTCTTTGTTTTGTTTTGTCTTGTTTGGTTTTGTTTTTGTCTTTTTCCCTCCATCAAGGTATTTTTCAAAGAGCTAGGTCTCCCACCTTACTCAATAACATGTTTACGTTTGACAGGCAGCACAACTCTCTTCATCTATTGGTATGCTCACCTAAGTAGAAATATTGATAGCATCAAGGCAAGGGAAGACTAGGAAATCTATGGTTTGAGGTACTTACAATAATTGTCTGAACGGAAGGCAGCTTGTACAGACTCCGAAGGGAACGAACAATGGAGGGACAGGTTGTGCAAAATGGATTATAAGCCATCACTGGAAAAAACCTAGAATTATCACATGGGTCAGTTTTGGAAAACTAATAGTGAACTTGGTCATAGGAAGTAAGGTCACATTGTAATCAGGAAGGACATTAACAGGCCACATTTCAGAATCCCAGATTGGCAGTCTATTGCAGCAGAAGTTTATATGGACAAAGACTGGGTGCAAGAAAATGCTCAGACAGTAAGTGGTTGTTGTCCAGCTGGGAGTAGGTGGCCCTATGATAGTAGAAATGGATTTAAAGAGATAATAGGGACTGGGGTGGGACGGGATAGGGCTTGGAATGGGGGTAGGGCATGGGAGAAAGGATGAGAGAATACAGGTGGAAATTATGTAAATATAGCTATCATTTCTAACATTCTCAAAATTTTAGGTTTTATAATTTAAAAAGGAGAAAAACATAATGAAGTCAGAGCTGTTTCTTTCTTTCCTTTTTTACAAGTAAATTATTTAGTCTATTTTTAGTCAATAGAATTTACTGTGATAGTAAAACTATCTTAATAGGGTTTTCATTAACTCAACACATTAAGGATCATTCAAGAATGTGTGCAGTAGTTTTGGAAGTTAGATAAATGATAGTTAATAATTGACAATGTGTTTAAGATGTGGTTTAAATAGGAAATGAGTAAGGAGAAGAAAATACTACTGGGAAATTTTCTTCAGTCTAAGAGCAAAATATTTCTTTGTCTTGTTTTGGCAGACATAGTCTTATAAAACTCTTTTGTCTCTGAAAAATAGAGAAAGTCCTATTTATCAGGGATAAGATATTCTACTGGTGAAATTCATGAGATATAAATATAAGACACAAACACACCTTAGTTTTTTTTTTTTTTTTTTTTTTAGAAAATTGCAAATAAAACAACACCTTAATTCTTAAAATTAAGTTTAATATAGAATTGATTTACAGTTAGGAATGATCTATTTTTAATGAGAAAGAGAAATGAAATTACTGGCTTATGTTTGAAACAAACTTGAACTGTCAACAAAGGTAGCATAGTCAAAGCTATAAAATAATCTCTAAGTTTGAACTTGCAGTGAATTCTTATTGAGGCATTAATTGTCCAGTGTTGAGCAACTTAGTATTTCCTATAGACTATCTTACTAAGCATTGCTACAAGGTTTAAGTAGAGCTAATCATGTGGAACTCTTTATCCCCACAATAATAGCATATGACACGGGCGAATACTTCCTGGACGATTTTAGGATTTCTGTTAATCCAACTAATATATATTCTTAATCATATACTCATTGTATTCTAGATACTTAAAGCTAATAAGCAGAGTGATATTGCTAGCATTATTCTTTTGATTGTGAAGGTCTGAGCTATGCTGCTGTGGCACATGTCGTTTTGATCCAGTCTATTTACTTATTGTCCTGGTCACTTTTCTCAACACTGTGAGAGGACAATTGGTAAAAGCATATGAGGTAGGAAGAAGTCACGTGACTGACGGGTTTAGAAGACACAGGACAATTATCAGGACTGAACAGGCACAGCTGTGGCAGCAGAGGTATGAGGTAAAATTCTCAGAACTGGAGAGATCATAAATAAGAAGCTTAGGCTGATGCTATGGCCAGGCCACACCCTTAAAACCTGTGCATTGAACAGAACAGCTTCCTCCAGGAGGGAACTGTACCTAGTTCCCACAGCCTCTGTCTTAGTTAGCGTTCTATTGAGATGAAAAGAGACCACGACCAAGGAAAGCTATAGATGAAAGCACGTAATTGAGGGGGTATACTTAGAGATTTTGAGAATGGGTGTATGACCATCATGGTGGGGATCAGGGTGGCAGAATATTATGGTGCTGGAGAAGTAGCTGAGAACTTCACGTCCTGATCAACAAATAGCAGACAGGGAAAGATAGAGAGACACAGAGACATACAAAGACAGAAACACAGACAATGAGAAAGACAGCAGGAGACAGAGTCTAGCATGGAATTTTGAAACTTTCAAGCCCATCTCTTGCAGCATAAGTCAATAAAGGACACACCTACTCTAACTAGATCACATTATCGAATTCTCTCTAAATAGCCCACGAACTGAGAAGCACACATTGTAGCATGGTACACACAAACACACACACACACACACACACACACACACACACACAAACACACACACACATATACACACATACAAATACATTTATGCCTCCCTTTAGATTGCTGTTATTGAAACCACTACAACCTCATGAATACCACTGCCAGTTGAGGATGGAGTGTTTAAAAATATGATTCTACCAGGAACTTTCAATCCTCAGACATTAACATTAATGTAATTAATACTTTAAGGATTTGAAGGCCAGCAAGGCTCAGGTACCAATTTGGAGCCTATTGTACAAAGCATGCATGTCAAGCAGTGAGTTCAAGAATTTGATTTTATAAAATGTAACTTTCAGTGTAAGCCATGATAGAATATCAAAGTTCCACTAGGTGTTTGAGTTTTGTCTTATATCCATGGAATGGTATAGCTTAAAATATTAAAGCCACATGGCTTTCTAATCAGACTTGATTTTTAAAAATTCACTAGGATAATTGTGTTAGCACACAAATAGGGACCCGGGCAATGAATGGTCTGTGCTGAAATAAAAAGTCAAGGACTCTCACAAGCTTGAAAATGTTTGAAAGTTTCTCATGTGTTTATTAACTATATAGATTAGGCATAAAAATGAAATAATTTGTTTTAGAACCTGTGATTAAAAACATGATACTCAAATTTTTGTTCAAAATGTATATTTAAGAGCATTTTCTCTCCCTTAAAAAGTCGTTCTGGGTGAGAGACATAGGTCTGAGGTTGAATATAGTTCCTTGAACCGTAGTTGGCTCACAACTGCCTATAACTCAAGCTCCAAGGTATCTCACACTTCTGACCTCCCTGGGCATTGTTCTCATATGGACATAACCTGCAAAGAGGCACACATATGCACACATTACTTAAAAAAATGAATCATTTGGAACAGAAAATTAGAGGGCCTTGATTGAGAGCCCTAAGTCAAAGTGGTGAGCAGTGGAGGGTCTGCGCTTCTCGCGGGAGTTGAAAGAACACCGGGAAAGTTGCTCCTCTGGGCAGTGCTGTCATCTCTTCCAACTAGGATTTATTTTGTTATTGCTTTGGTTTTTGTTTTACTTCATCTTACTTTGTGTTGTTTAGTTTGGGGAACACCATAAACTCTTACAACACACTGGGAAGCACAGCAGTAGCGCATTGTGGAGCCATTGAAGATTTAGTTTTTATGTTGACACTCAGTCATGAATGAGACATTATGGAGGCATTGCTTTCAGGGTTGGCATGAAATGTCTCAGTTTTCTTGTATTCCTTACCTAGTAAGTAAGGCATAGCTACATGTTGTGGTGCACACTGTTAATCTCAACACATCAGAGGCAGAAGCAAGGTGATCTCTCTGATTCCAATTTCAGCCTGGTAAAACCCTGTATGAAATAAACAAATACCCATATAGATAGACACATAAATACATAAGGAGTAAGAGTTGCTACCAGAGGTCGGCCACTTTCATGTCCATATTTGTAAATGAGCTGAGTTACTTATAAAATATCCTGTATATTTCTACATTTTCATTATATTTAATAAATTGGGATTCTAACAGGTCCAACCTAAGAAACAAATTGTTATGATTGTCTTTTCTGCCTCAGTCTCTCTGTTTCTGTGAATAACACTTTACAGTAATAACCACATCATCTTCACACCTTTGGTATTTACTGAAAGAACATTAATTCTGACGGGCTCCCTTAGTGTTGATATGGATGTCACAAGAACTTCATCAGGAACAGGATTTCTCCTGGAATTTATCTTTAATTAGCCAGGTCATTCCTTCAAAGCTCTACTCTTACAACAGCCACACTTCAAGACGTGGCCTCCTGCAAAGCCCATCGAGCTCTTTCTGTCAGAAGGGCCACTTTCAAGGCCTTAAGTCTATTGAGAGAAAGTTATGAGCGTGAGCAGCATACAATAGATGAGGTGTGGTAATTACCAGACAATGTATTAATAGAAAGCTGAGGTTTTAATTGAACTTCGGTGGTCCCTACAATAGCTTGAATTGAATAAGAAACTTGATTGCACTTTAAATTTCTGTGGAGTATAAAAAGTAATAGCATTAAATAAAAGGCTCAAATAAATCCTTCAGCTTTCACAGAAAGCGTTAAAAAGTAAAAGCCACCACAATTTAAAACCGTCGAAATTGGTGCCTTAATTGGGGACTATCATGGCTAGAAACACTTGCCTCTTCTAAAGTGAATGCATTTTTAATGATAAAAATGTGTTTTTTTATTTTGTACTGTTTATCTGGAAAATATACATTTTCTAACTAACTACGATTTTATTACATTATTTTCTCTTTCAGAATTGAAGGCAGCTATTTTTTTCTGTATATCTTACTGTCAAGGTCAGACTATTGTTCGCTAAAATAACAAGAAAGTTGAAGTGTCTTAACTATATTACTGTTTTCTCTACAGTATCATGCATCTTCCTCCAAGCCATTGACTTGTTGAAATGGAAAAAGTATTTTAGATTAATGTAAATGGGAGGGAGGCTGTTGAATTCACTCTTCCCTGGTGACCTCTTGCTAACAAATTCTCTTTGCATTTTGACATTACAGAAACTGCTTTTGCTTTGTAACTTAAAGATAGTTTAAAAGTAAGAGAGTCAAAGAAAGATAGTGTGTGTGTGTGTGTGTGTGTGTGTGTGTGTGTGTGAGAGAGAGAGAGAGNTAAGAGAGTCAAAGAAAGATAGTGTGTGTGTGTGTGTGTGTGTGTGTGTGTGTGTGAGAGAGAGAGAGAGAGAGAGAGACAGAGACAGAGAGAGAGACAGAGACAGAGACAGAGACAGAGAGACAGAGAGAGAGACAGAGACAGAGACAGAGGGAGAGACAGATACAGACACAGACAGACAGAGATAGAGAGACACAGAGACAGAGAGACAGACAGAAAAAGACACAGAGACAGACAGAGATAGAGGCAGAAATAGAGACAAAGAAACAGACATACATACAGAGAGACCAGGAGTCAGAGAAATCAACAGTCCTCCCCATGACATTCATGTTGCTTCCATATTTTAACAATTGTCGCTCATTCTGCCAAACCAATGTCATTCCAAATGTTTCTCTGTCTCTATCACTGTGTTTTGTTTGTTTGCTTTGAGGTTGGAATAAACACTGGAAAGTAGGGTTGTGGAGATCATCTTTTAGAAGACTCAGGAATATATTTTCATTAGAATGGAGCCAATCCAACCCCCTATCCTTTGGCACAAACCATCTCCAATACTTACAGTTCTTTAGAGTGCAGGCCATGATTAGATATCCATGTTGATATTGTATTGACATATAGCAGGCGGTTGCCTTTGATGCTAGCTAGTGGTATTAAGTACCTTTTTAAATTATAATTTTGCTAATTATTCATTCTTTTTATTTCTATTCTTTTAATTATTTTCTTAACAAAACCCAACAATCCAGTTCTACTGAAATCTCAAAGTGCTTGCTATTATTTTATGATGTGAGTGAACGAGTGTTCACTCAGTTCTGAGGCTTAGGAGCTGGGTCAGCAGTCAAGCTGCCTATTTACAGTCCTACTGTCAATTTGTCCCTCTCAGAAGGAATGTCTATTTGAGTGTAAGGGTTAGCTTTTAATCACATTACTTGATTTGTGATATTGTGGTAAGATATGTATATATATAATATATAATATATAGTATTTATCATATATATCATGTGTATATAATATATGAATATGGCTGTTTGTCAGAAATGCAGACTCTACCTCTGCAGGCTGTACTTTAACTCTGAGGACTGTTTCCTGTGATATTGCAAGTATTATTAGTTTAGTGTGTTCCCTTCCTCTGTCTTTGCTTTGGGGACCATGTCTAGGAAATTTTTGTAAATACATATTTTATGGAATTTCCCCTTTATATTTTATATTTATTCTATAATTCCATGCTTTTTACTACTTATTATTTCTCTCTCTCTCTCTCTCTCTCTCTCTCTCTCTCTCTCTCTCTCTCTCTCTCTCTCTCTCTCTCTCTCTCTCTCTCTTGAATATATGGGCACATGCATATTTGTACCTGTGTTTGGCCAAGGGCAAGGAGACACTATTAGACCCTCTGGCACAGTGATTACTGGCATTTGTAGGATATTTGGCTTGTTGCGTGAGTGCTGAGATCTAAACCTTCATCATCAAGAGCAAGTGCTCATCATGCTTACCCACCTCCAAAGTCCCTAGAGGTGGTGCTTTGAATGGGACAAGCACCATAGGTTCATGTATTTGAATCTTTGTGATTATGGAGTGGCATAAATTGATTAGAAGTTGTGACATTCTTGGGATAGAGGTAACTTCTTGGAGGAAGTGTGTCATTGGGGGTGGATTTGGGGGTTTCAAAACCCCATGCCAGGCCCCATAGCCATTCTATTTCTCCTACACGTGAATTAGGACATAGCACTCTTAACTAGTTCTCCAGCACCATGTCTTCCTGATGCTTCTCATCATGATGAAAATGGACTAAACCCTTGATACTGTAAGCACACCCCAGATAAATCCCTTATTATATAAGAATTATTGTAGTTTCTCTTCTCAGCACTTGATACTGACAAAGACACTACACTTTCATGTATTTTATAAAAGTCTACAATTTATTTTGAGGTTGGCTTTACTATTTTAATATTTGTAGTCTCTTAAAATGTGCATACCTATAAAATTATAAACTAGATTCCAACATACGGATTCAAGCGAATTAAAACAGAGAATTATGTGCAATACAAGCTTCAGTGACATCATCTATCATGTAAACAAGAATCCATGATTGTGGTACCGAAGGGATTTGGGATATGTTCAAGTTGAAAAGGCATCAGCCCTAGACCCTTGTAAAACTCAAAGGTCTGGAAAGGCTAGAGTTAGCATCTCCTTAGAAGAGACTTGAATCCTTGCATGTATCCTGATAGCCTAGCTGATCTCCGGAGAAGTTCCTCTGGCCCAGCACTAGCTCCGACATGGATGGTCGTGTGGAATTAAACCTAAATTTACCCATGTGATTCCCAAGGGTTGACACCTATCTTCAAAGTGTTTGTTTCCAGAAGGAAAACATCCATTTTGAATGAGGACGGATGGGCCAAAGACTTCAGTGGCTAGGAAAGGACACTTAAGGAATATCTACACAGCACAAGGAAGCGGTGGCCCTTTTGTCTTCGCTGGCTTAAGGCCTAAATACCGTATGCTGTCCTGGTTGCTAGGGTGAACTCAATAGTGGATTCAAACAACAGAAAACGAATGAATGGGACCAGCATTCATCTCATTCAGGCTGGCTGGAAATACGAAAAATAGTCAGCTAGAAACTGAAATCTGGAATGACCTAACATGAAATTCCAGAAAATGTTTTCTAGAAGAATAAGATGCAGAAGGTGATATGCACCCACCTTGATACAACTGTTTAAAAGGGGAGGGGGAGCAGTAAGGAACTTTTCACTCCTTTGCACTTGAATACTTCATCACCATCATTTGATGAAAAGGTTAATTTCGTACTATTTTGGATTTTTGTCACCCTTGTTGAAGAGCAGTTTTTTCTATCAGGCTTGATATCATTCTGGATTCTGGTCTGCTGTATTGGTCTATGGCCTGACTTTGTATCAACACCACACTGTATGGGTTACCGTTGCTTTGTGAACGGTCTCCAAGCACAGGGTATGAAACTTTCACTATTGTACTTTTTCTGAATTATTTGAGTTACAATCTTTTATGACTTCAAAGGATTTTTATGATTTTCCCCTTACTTTTGAAGAAATCCCATAAAACATGGAATACCTTTTAGTTTCTTAGCATCTTGTTCCAGTCATTAAAATATTTTATGTGCTTTTATTATTTAAAGCTATGTTAACATTTAAATATAATTGGATCATATATTTCCTCAGCCAAGCCCTTTCAGATTTATTCTACATTCTTCCTCATGAAGCAAACAAGTCAGTTACAACAGCTGTGGGAAGGAAAATCAATTGTCTCCAATAAAGTGACATTGAGTATATCAACCATTCTATGACAGGTCTCATATTCAGGAGAAGTTTAAGAACATATAATATTTTATAATAGTAATATACAACCTTTTAACTTCTTCATTATCTTTACTTGCATGCATCTCTTGTTCTTTTTTATGTTATTGTTGAGAGAACGGTTTTCTTGATTTTTTTTTAAAAGTTTATTTTTAGTGTATAGAAACACACCTGAATTTCACATGCTGATTATATGTTCTGAAACGTTATTGTATTCATTAATTAGTTGTATCAAGGTTGTTTGGGTTTTGGTGATGCATTGAATTGCTGTTCTGTATACACACCCTGGACCACCAAGAGTCTGGTGTTGGAACTTGATACCGGTGAGATTAGGCTCAGTAGACAGGGCCTTTTGATTAGTCGTCTGCTGAAAGTACTACTACATTGTTGTGATATGATCTAGGTGGGTGTTGTTTCTGGCTAAGTTCAACGCAGCTAATTTCATCAATATAGTTATCCTAACTGCTGCAGCAAGATAATTGAATTTGAGATTCTTCCAAGATGACCTATTTTATGATCTCCCTGATCTCACACTTAGATCTATAATGTTTCAATTCACCACGTTTCTTATATGTTTTTTTAAAATGACAACATTAAATGTATGAGAAATATCTAAAATTTTAGGTGCTGCTGAGTGGTCTTATGTCAATTTAACATAAGCTAGATTATGAGAAAGAAGGGATACTCAGTTGAGAAAATGATTCCGAAAGATTTTCTTTTATTTTCTTTACATTCTTAACTAGTGATTGATAGGGGAGGCCCGTCTCTTGTGGGTGGTGCCATCTATGGGTTTGTGGCCCTGAGTTCTGTAAGAAAGCATGCTGTGCAAGCCAGTAAGTAGTATTGGCCTCCGTGGTCTCTGCATCTGCTCCTGCCCCCAAGTTCTGACCTTCATGAGTTCCTGCCCAGCGTGATTTCCATGATGATATTATATGAGACTGTGCCTGAAGTAAACCTGTCTCACCCCCAGTTGGTTTAGTCATGGAATTTCATCACAGTAGTTATAACCCTAACCATGACACTAGGTAAAAAGTAATAATTAGTGAGAGTGCAGAATCAATATCAAAGAAAAGTTACCTCATACTAACCAGTGAAGACTCCACGCAGATTCTTCATGATTTCCTGAGTTGTGAAAATGATGTCACTGAAAATCAGTAAAAAAAAAAAAATATAGTGATTTTCTTTCTTTTTTAAAATTTTTATTAGATATTTTCTTCATTTACAATTCAAATGCTATCCTGAAATTCCCCTATACCCTCCCCCAGCCCTACTGCCCTACCCACACATTCCCAATTCTTGGCCCTGGTGTTCCTCTGTATTGGGACATATAGTTTGAAAGACCAGAAATTCAAGTAACCCCATTAAAAATGGGGTACATATCTAAACCAAAAATTCTCAACTGAGGAATACTGAAGGGCTGAGAAGCACATACAAAAAGGTTCAACATCCTTAATCATCAAGGAAATGCAAATCAAAACAACCCAGAGATTCTACCTCACAC
>NC_034593.1:137333645-137336911 GCF_900095145.1 Mus pahari
AGGCCCCTTGGTCTTGCAAACTTTATATGACCCAGCACAGGGGAAGGCCAGGGCCAAGAACTGGGAGTGGGTGGGTAGGGGAGCAGGGGCGGGGGGGGGGATATAGGGAACTTTCGGGATAGCATTTGAAATGTAAATAAAGAAAATAATAATAAAAAAATAAAATATAAGCATAAATGTAAAAACCAACTAATAGGTAGAATATGAGACCTGAAGAGTGTTGTCACAATCTTACAACAGGCACACTTTTATCAACCAAGATGGCATCATACCTAGGGCTAAATATTGACAAAGCTGCATCAAAATCAGAAGCCATCATCCCTTGCCATGCATCACTGGAAGAATTAAAAAGCAACTCCTTACCTTGAAAGAAACATTGACAGCACACATATTCAGCAAAGGGAGTACAGAGTGTGAAAAGTACCACAATCCACAGGACTCAGGCATCCAACACAAACTGTAAAATGTACAATGAATTTGAAGAGGCATTTCACAAAAGATGGTTTCAAATTCCAGTAGGTGTATGAAAAGTTACCCTGCATTAGAAGTCTTCATTGAAATGTAACCTAAATCCGGAATGTAATGTTATCCTACTTACAGAATGGTTAAAATGTGAAAGATGAAAAATTCCAAATGTGCATAAGGATTTGGGAGTACATGTGGTACTGGCAAGGTGTGAAATACTACAGTCACTTAGACACTGTTTGGCAGGCTCTAGAGGAGCTCAATATATACCCTGCAATTCAGTCATGTTACCAATGGCAGATGCCCCACAAAATCATTTTAAGTGTTCTGGAAAATAGTTGCAATAAAATTCCTTTGCAAGTATAGTTTCCAGCCGTTGTGCTCTTGCATTAAATTTGAAGATGATAATGGCCTGGATAACATCTGCTTTTTTCATTCTTTTCACATTTAAGATTATGTATGTATGTATGTATATATGTATTTATGCATGTATGTATCTATGTTTCTATGTATATATTTATGTATGCCTGCTTGTCTGTAGATGCACCACATGTACAGGTGATGCCAAAGGCTAGAAAGGGGCATTGGATGTCCTGATATTGTTATAGGCTGTTGCAAACTGCAGGATGTGGGTGTTAGGAACTGAAAATATGGCCCCTGCAAGAGCAGCAAGCGCTGTTAACCACTGAGCCATTTCTCTGTTTCCATGCATATGACATTCATACTGGAAAATAGAAAATTAATAAAAATGCTAGGCAAGGAATCTCATAGGATGAATACATTATGCTATTATATATAATAGTTGGCATTTATTAGCACATTCTAATCTTACAAATATATTAATACTGATAATGATGAGCAAGTGTGTAATGATTTCTATTGCTGTTGTAGTTACTATTGTAGCAATATTTGAAACTCTGTATTCCCTGAAAGAAGAAACATTCTGTTTTACTCACAAAGTAGGAAATGTTATTTTTACAAAGTATCAATAGAGGGATAGCATGGGAACTATATTCTTTGATATATCTGTGTCCTGTGTTGGGCCTTTGATTATGAAGGTTTGTTAAATTTAAAAAGTACAGTCAGAACCAGATGCAGTCTTAAATACTGCGAAACTGCATAGCTGCACAATGGCTTGGTTTTTATCAACAGATTTTCTTTTAAATAATTTTATGTTCATAGTTTTAAATGTTACTGAAATAATTTCCATTTATAAAATTAATTGTTACTCAGATCCACAATAACACTTGTGATAACTAAAATTGATTGTGGTTAATGATATGTTTTCTGATGACTTTGTTATGGTTCATAGGGTAGATTCTCTCCTCTTTCTTTCTCTCTCTCTCTCTCTCTCTCTCTCTCTCTCTCTCTTTCTCTCTTTCTCTTTCTCTGTGTGTATGTGGGGGGGGCGGGTTGTGTGTATATATATACTAATTTCATTGCAATGGTTTTCTTTGTTAAACTTTAAACATTATGTAGATCTTTTATGAGTGTGGGCTGGAGAGGATGGACAGCTCTCTCAGTGCAGCATTTACTATAAAAGCTCAAACACCTGAGTTATATCCCTAGATGGTTGTGTAACATACCTAAGCATGGAGGCATACCCTTGTAATCCTAGTTCAAGCAAGGCAGAGACTGTGGAATCTCTGTGGGCACTAGCCAGCCACTCTAGCTTATTTACTGAGCCTGAGGCCAAGGACAGAGCCAGAATTAAAGGAAGTGAAAGGTTTTTAAAAATTGGATATTTTATTTATTTACATTTCAACTGTTAGACTCTTTCCAGGTTTCCCCTCTGCAAACCCCCTATCCATTCCCCCCCTTACCCTGCTTCTATGAGAGTTTTAAACCACCCACCCACCTACCCACTCCCACCTCACCACCCAGCACTCTGGATTTTTGAGAATGTCATCAAGAGTTAAGGGACCTTTCATCTCCACAGTCACAGGCACACACACACACACACACACACACACACACACACACACACACACTTTCATTATCTTTATATAGCATAAATAATTTCAATATGAATCATAGCATTTAAATGCTTTCACCTCAGAAAATTATCCCCCTGTACATAATGTAGTAGAATTGGAAACTGACCACATAAGTACACACACACACACACACACACACACACACATGCACACACACACAAAAGAAATAAACAAAATTTTTAGACTACTTAAATAATGCTCTCAATTAACAATTGCTACAACAGAAAAGTCAAAACTGTGAATATGGACTAATCGGATGACAATAATTACAAGAAACACATGTATCTTAAATGGCCTCTAAAACACATTGTCTGGAGAGGCAAAGTCATAAATTATTACTGTAAAACTTGACACATTATGCCTTCCAGTTTCTATGCCATTACACCTGGATTCTTCCTTTCTTTCTGGGGATTCTGGCTAGGCTCTTCACAATTACAACTGTTTACAGAGCCAAGATGGTAATGGTATTACATTATTAAACAGTGTGGTGCTATTTTTGTAGGAGATTATGCTGTATCACCATTCATTACCTGCTCAGATTTATGGTGAACTGAAAATGTGTTGACGGATTTTATTTTATGAAAGATTCGATCATGATAAATCACACATTCCATATTTTTCACACAAAATAAAAGATTTATTATATATGAATCTCTATATGATAAAAGGGTACTATTTGCTAACATTCCCTAAAGAATAACTCTAAATTCCTTTTTCTTTATTTCTTGTGGGCACATCACTACATAGAACAGCATGGGAAAAGAAGGGAAGGGAAGGGAAGGGAAGGGAAGGGAAGGGAAGGGA
>NC_034593.1:137337166-137364296 GCF_900095145.1 Mus pahari
AAGGAAAGGAAAGGAAAGGAAAGGAAAGGAAAGGAAAGGAAAGGAAAGGAAAGGAAAGGAAAGGAAAGGAAAGGAAAGGAAAGGAAAGAAAAGAAAAGAAAAGGAAAGGAAAAAGTTCCCTGTCTACTAAATGTGCACCTCTCTTTTTAAATACATTCCCATTCTGTTAATTTACACTCTGGTATCTGACTCCCTAAAAAGTGCCATTCCTGGGCATGTGTAAACACACACACACACACACACACACACACACACACACACATACACACGCATGCACACAAAATTTTCATAAGAAAAGCTATGCTCTCCTAAATCTCAGATTTGGACCAACAGAAAGGATGGTGCTAAGGGTCTTGATGAATCTTCATGTGGTAATGCTCTTTTTAAAAGGAACCTTTGACTATTTCATAATGTGTGCTGCACTTATATCATGTCCATCTCTTCCTATATCCTCTCCTAATTCTAGAATTCACAAAGTCTTCCCTAATTTTTAATGTTACAAGGGTTAAGGGGTGGAACCTTTGAAATTCCTGCTGGCACATTCACTGGACTGGCTGATATACAGTCCATCAAGAACTCACATTGTTTGGATTTTATGGGTTTAGCTTCACTATCATTTCGGGAACACACTGTCTTGTAGCAGGTATCCTAGTTTTCTGACTCTTATAATGTTTCTGCTTTCATTTCCTTGCTTCCCTTGAGGCTTAGCTGTAGGTGTTCTGTTGTAGATGGGTAAGTTAAGGCTGGACACTCCACATACACTGCATTGTGACCAGATAGCCACAAATAGTTGGCTAGGTTAACGGTACCAGGCTTGAATTCCTTTCCACTAAGCCAGACTTAAGTCCTCTTAAACAGCTGTTGATTGTTCTCATGATATAAGTGACACTCTTATATCTTTGGAAAAGTCTTGCCATGCTGGTTACTGGTTGTGTTTTCAGACTTAAACCTCGATAGGAATATTCAATGCTTATATCACTTGGTTGGATGTGTACATACATGCTTGGATACACTTGGTAGGTTGCTTACATACATGTTTGGATGCACTCGGTAGGCTGCTTACATACATGTTTGAGTGCACTCGGTAGGTTGCTTACGTACATGCTTGGATATACTCGGTAGGATGCTTACATACATGTTTGGATACATGAGGACTGTTACTCGGTGAGGAGGCTTTCAGACCAGTTTTAGCTTAATTCCTCTATATCTGAGTTTGAACAGTATGGTATCTTCAGCAATAGCATCTTACTTGAAAGTTCTGGGAGACAAGCAAGGGAAATTGTAAGAGCCTATATTGATTTGGAAATCACTAGAACCCCCTTACTCCCAATCAGCAGTAAAATTGTGTAGAACCATCTTTTTCTAAAACAAAGTCAGAGTCTTCAGCTGAAGATGAGATTGAAAATTGAGATCTATAGCTGTATAGTGTTGTACACATGGGATGACACATACCTGCCTGCAAGCAAACATACACTCATTAATATCTCACATGTTATAATTAAAATATGAATGGTCAACCCAACTAATAACAAGCAAGGGCTTCTGTATTCGGATGTTGTAAAGTCCAAGGTACTGGAGTGCTTACACTTTGGGATAAATGATGGCACCCTGGGAGATTAATAGCCACTGTCGACTTCTGTAACCAAGGCCATGCAGAAATGTCTCCCAGAAAGCAATTCCTGGTCTCCACAGAGAAGCATATGCTAGAGGCTTGGGGAGCACCTATCAGCCCATCTGTCTGGGAACTGGCAACTTTTGAAGCCTTGGCTTACTCCAGAGAGCCTACAGTTAAGCTTCTTGATATTTAGCTAAGAATGTTGTAGAGCTGTTGATCTAAAATCCATTTATCAAAACAGCTCCCTGAAGAATTATCTTTTCATATACCTAATTGCTATATCTTTTTTTTAAATATGGGAAACAACTGAGACCAATGAAATCAGCATGTCGGTCCCCACCATCCAGAGCTAGCAAAGGAATGAAAAGAAATGTTGGATAAATATAGCTCAAAAGAAGTAATGGTTCTTAAACTTACCTCACCATCTCTACTAACTATAGACCATGATACTATAGATATAAATAACATTTTTAGAAATTCTCAGTGTAAATTTTGTATCTTTACAAAAGATAAAAGATTGTATCTTTAGTCCACTATATCTTCTTTTATCCAGGGATAATATGTAATCTTACATAGAATTTAAATAATTTCCATTGGTGTCATTCTATATAGTTTTCTTCGAAAATATCTATGACCTTACTGTCTAATGGAGTCTGTGAAATAAGTGGAAGATCTACAAGTTCCATACAATGACTCCAAAACAACTTGACAAACATGCAGCCTCTTCAACAGATAATGCTGGGGAAACTGGATGGACACATGAGCAATGAAACATGATCCTTTACAATCAATCACTCATCCTGTACCAATGTAAACTCCCAATAGATTACTAACTTCAATTCTGTTTTGGTAGAATTGTTGCCAGCTTGAAAGAAAATGTATTGAGTAAATATGGTATAGATAAAAATATTGAATATAAAATTCCAACAGAAAAAAAGAACAAAGGAAGGAAGGAAGGAAGGAAGGAAGGAAGGAAGGAAGGAAGGAAGGAAGGAAGGAAGGAAGGAAAAGAAAGGCATTGGTAGAATAACCCGATGTCAAAGACTTGTGAAAAATTCAAAGATAAGTTGAAAACAGACACAAGTAGAGTAACAGATAAACCTGCAATCTTTTTAGTCTTCAAAATGTCACAGAATACAGGTGACTATATGAATTATGTCATCCACATTATCTCCATCCACTTTTATCTCAGGTTCTTTATTCTTGTTTTTGAATGAGATGCATTTAATTTTATCGTAAACTTGTCCCAGGAGTGGGTTTTGACCCTGTGTCAGAGGACTTTGGTCAGGGTATATGTTTTGTGAGAACTTGGCCATAGATATTTTACACACCACAGAGGATGACATTTTGGAGTTTTCAGATGAAGTTTTACCAATGGTTTTAACCTTTGGTAATAAAATGGTATGGGATTCATAAAGCCTTGATATGTGATGATTGTGTGTGAGTAGATCTGTGTCTTTGTGGACCAAAAGCTAAACAAGTACTTGCTGAGTAATTCCACCCTTTAATTGAAAAGAATGAATATATTGCCACAGGGAACAAAGTGCTTTGCTTTCATGGTTAAGGTTAAAGACTTAGAGGTATGTAAATTACCTTATACCATCAGATATGCATAAAGTAATCACATTTCATTGAGTTTGGAGAACCTTTCTATGTGCAAATCAAAATGACAGTTTTTAAAAGAAGAGGGAATCGGGTGTGGTTTTAAATATAGAGGGTTGAAACTAGAGCAATGACTCAGTACCTTAGTAGATGGGATTTCTATTTATTTCATGTGTAGTAGTCTATTCCAAATTTCATATAAACACAAAGCATTATTCTTCTTATTCTATATCCTGTCCACATTGCACAATTGTCCAGCATTCCCACAAGTCATTTGTAGGTTGTTTATCCAATGATTTTAGGCATCTCTAAATTGCCCACCTTTCACTGCCATGTGATGCCTTCATTTTTATCTGTTTCTCTTTGGACTCGGATAGCATTTCCTGACACTGCCGGACTAGAAATTGCTACTCCCATAAAGTTCTACTGAAGGCATGTGGAAAAATTAGTCACGGAATCTCTTTTGAGCTTTGCTGTTCTAGGTCTTGCTGCGCCAAGCTGCTGGGAATATCTGTCAAATCTATTCTTTCTCAAATAATGTATATTTCTGTTTAGAGTGTAAAACAACTGGAATATTTGAAAAAGCATTTTCTAAGTACTTAACTTGTAACAATCATATTTGGGCCATATTATATTATCACATCTGAACATCACTGTGATATCAAGCCTCTTAAAATTTGTTTCTACATATGAGACTAAATCAGAGAATAGTTAAATACTTACAGATCACTTTAATAAGCAAGTAACAACTTGTCTATTAAACATAGAACTACCTAAAAGCAGAATTTAAATTCTTAAACAATATAGTATATCATATCTATTAAATATATCCCTTTGTTGTGATTTTTGACAGTACTGCATAGTGTTTTACTCTGTGTTCCATTTCTCATGAAAAATAAGCTGAGATACAGGTAGCATTATTATCATTGTAATGCGCATAGCAAATTTTGAAGATATCATCTGACTCATGATCACACAGTAAGTAGAATACACTGACTGAGACTAAAGCTCGTCAGGAGCCTGCCTGTTCTCTCACACCCTCCGCACAGTACCCTGAATCCTCAGTGACTTGATGAACTTTACATAACTTCTCTGAGTTGTCACTGCACTCACTGTATTCCAGGCTCTTCTTCCTGACCTGACGGAAGAGTGCAGGGGCTATACTTAGCACACCTCTTTTCACCTCTCCTTGCCCCTCATCATTGAACTAGAACTTCTGCCCTGGGAAAGCTTTCCCAAGAATGACTTGGTTACGCATCATCACACCGAAGACAAGGGTTCAGCCATCATTGCTCTGGGATCCGTCTCAAAGCTAGACAATTTAACATGAACTTCTGCTTTGGAGCATAATAGTTGAATTAAAAAAAATTCCAGGAGATGTGTTTAAAGATTTCTTAACATCCAATCAAATATTTTAGACTCATTTTATATGTCATTTCCTAATAGGAAAAACAAACATTTTTTAATTAGTATGTAGAAAATTTGTCCTTTGCAAACTACTCTATCATCTACATTATTTTACTTTAGGTGGCATAAATAATTTCCCAGGATTATTCAGGAGAATAGATGTTGCGAACCATGCTGTATTTACCTTTATTAAGATGTTTCCTACTCAGAATATGCCAAAGAAGTTCAGAGTCAAAATATTATTTCTCAAATATAATTACTAGCAAGTACAAGTTTAGAAAAAAAAAATACTTCCCAGTATCCTACAATGTAGCCATGGAAGGACTCTGGAGAAAGTTGTAAAAGCCTCCAGTAAACAAGTAGAAGGGGAAGATTAGTGAGAGCTGAGGTTTATTTACTGGGCCTTTGGTGGCCATCAGTCACAGGCACCTTGTATGTCAGATCATTCTCTAAGCCATGATCTTTCAATGATCTTTGCATTTCATGACATGGAAATATTTGGAAAATAAGTATTTTACAAGGCAAGAATATCAAACATAAGAAATACATTAGACTTATAAAAAGTTCTATTAAGGAATCTGAGACTGCCAGATTTGAAGCTCAAAATGTCTTTTATTAACAATCTTTGATAAAATTCTTCATAAAGAAAAAAATCTGAGAGAAATGCATATTTAGAAAATATTATAAAATACAGTCTGTAGTTCTTTAGAAAATAATTTTGGTGTTTCCCAAAAGAAATAAACCTTCATTTATACAAAGGAGTGTCCTATATTTGCCTAGCAAATTGACTACATATGTCTCATATCATATATTAAAATCTGTTTTAATATTTAGGATGGAAACAAGACATTTTCACCAAAGTACAAGATTATGAACAATGCCTTATACTTCAAACCTTAGTCATGTAATGAGAGAATGTATTTTGAATTGTGTAACCCTATTTAAATGCCAGATTTAAACAGTAAATCATATGCAATTTACTTAAAGCCTGTATTCAGTCTTCATAAGCAAATGTCACTTCCTTTTATTAATGGGAAACAATGTTTAAAAGCCAAAGGCATTGCTAAAAGAAAGTAGTGTGTCTGGAAAAATCATAAATAACCCTAAGCACTTTATATGTTAAGTCTACTAGAAATGCAAAATGATTATATATGAGTACATTTGAACAGGCCCGTTGGTACTTTTAAAATTGCTGAAATAACCCTAAAAATTCTTCATTGTTTGCCTCCATAATTTTGTATGAATTAAAATTCCATTATTTTAAAACATGGAATTATTGAAGAGATACAAATACATTTTCTCATTTTATGATTAGAATTAAGCTCATACGTACATGCATGAATTCTTAGAAGACATACACACTCTCTCCATCCCATTGTGGCTTCCAGGCACTCTCCCTTCTCGCTCTCAGAGGACACCCATTTCCTTGATGCTTTCTGGCCTGGCATGCATTCTGCAGGTGTGGAATATCCACCTCTGCAGAAAAGGATGACAGTGGCTCTTGTCAAGATGTTGCAGAAGAAATCTCCTTTGCAGAAAAAGAAATTTTAGGGATGGTTTTGGGCAAAGCCAATTCTAAAAGGTTTCCAACTTCTGTAATACTGAATTGAGAAAACAAATGGACGCACTTCTGTAGGAAATATTTTCTTCCTCTTCTCCTGTACCCTGAAAATAGTCAGGTACCAGGTATTAGTTCACAGCAACCACATCTGTGGGCTTTGTTCAAGGCAGATATGATTTTTTTCTTCCTTATAACCATAATCTTACATGTTTCTTAAAAACTTTTTTCTTTCTTTTTTAATGCAAAAATGCTTTTATTGATTTTTTAAAATTAATTTACTATTTACACTCTATATTCCATTTCTAGCCCCCATTCACCCTCTGACTGCTCCACATCCCACACCTCCTTCCCACCCCACCCCCAGTCTCCACATGGATGACCCCAACCCCCAACCCATCTAACATCTAAACTCCCTGGGGCCTCCAGTCTCTTGAGGGTTAAGTGCATCATCTCTGAATGAACAGAGACCTGGAAGTCCTCTAGTGTATGTGTGTTGAGGGACTCATATCAGCTGGTATATGCTGCTTGTTCTGTGGTCCAGTGTTTGAGAGATTTCAGGGGTCTAGATTAATTGAGAGTGCTGGTCCTCCTTCAGGATCACCCTTCTCCTCAACTTCTTTCAGCCTTCCCTAATTCAACCACAGGGGTCAGCTGCTTCTGTCCATTGGTTGGATGCAAATATCTGCATCTGACTTTCCGCTGCTTGTTGGGTCTTTCAGAGGGCAGTAATGATAGGTCCATTTTTGTAAGCACTCCATAGGCTCAGTAATTGTCAAGCCTGGGGCCTCCCCTTGAGCTGGATCCCACTATGGGCCTGTCCTTGGACCTTCATTTCCTCAGGCTCCTCTCCATTTCCATCCCTGTAATTCTTTCAGATGGGAACAATTATGGGTCAGATTTTTGATTGTAGGATGACAACCACATCCTGCACTTGATGTCCTGTCTTCCTGCTGAAGATAGGCTCTTTAAGTTCCCTCTCCCTACGATTGGGCATTTGATCTAAGGTCCCTCCCTTTGAGTCCTGGGAGTCTCTCACCTCCCAGGTCTCTAGTACATTCTGGAGGGTCCCACCAACCTATTTCCTNAGGTTGCCTGTTTCCATTCTTTCTGCTAGCCCTCAGGGCTTCAGTCCCTTTTCTCTACCCCAAAATAAATCAGATTTCCCTCTCTCCTCCCCACCCTGTCCGCTTTCCTTCCCAGGTCCCTCCCTCACTCCCCACTTGCAATAGCTTTCTTCTCCCTCCCAAATGGGACTGAGGCACTCTCACTTGGGCACTTCTGCTTGTTGAGCTTTTTGAGTTCTGTGGGCTGTATCTTGGGATTTCTGTACTCCCTGCCCCCCCCCACACTAATAATAACTATTATTAGTGAGTACAAACCATGCATGTCATTTTGGGTCTCAGTTACCTCAGTCAGGATGTTATTTTCTAGTTCCATTGATTTGTTGGCAAAACTCAGCATGTCATTGTTCTTAATAGCTGAGCAATATTCCATTGTGTAAATGAACCACATTTTCTGTGTCCATTCTTCTGTCACAGTACATAAAGGTTGTTTCCAGATTCTGGCTATCACAAGGCCACTATGAACATAGTGGAACACATGCACCTGTGGCATGGTGGGGCATCTTTTGGGTATATTCCCAAGAGTGGTATAGCTGGGTCTTCAAGTAGATCTATTTCAGTTTTCTGAAGAAACTCCAGATTGATTTCCAGAGTGCTTGTACCACTTTGCAATCCCACCAGCAATGGAGGGATGTTACTCTTTCTCCACATCCTCTCCAACATGTGTTGCCGCCTGAGGTTTTGATCTTCACAATTCTAATTGGTGTAAGGTGGAATCTCAGGGTCGTGTTGATTTGCATTTCACTGATTACATTTCTTTAGGTGCTTCTCAGTTATTTGCTATTCTTCAGTTGTTAATTTGTGGCTTAGATCTATACCCCATTTTTTGATTGAGCTGTTTAGTTTCTTGGTGATTAACTTCTTGAGTTCTTTTTATATCTTGGATATTAGCACTCTAATATGGGGTTAGTGATGATTTTTTTCCAATCTGTAGGTTGCTGATTTGTCTTATTGACTATGTCCTTTGCCTTACAGAAACATTCAAGTTTCATGACGTCCCATTTATCAATTCTTGATCTTAGAGCATGCACCATTGGAGTTTTGTTTATGGCTAATACCCACTTATAAGTGAGTACATACCATGAATATCCTTTAGGAACTGGGTTACTTCACTCAAGATGATATTCTCAATATCTGTTCTTTAGCCTACAAAATCATGTTTTGGTTTTTAATAGGTGAATAATATTGCATTGTATAGATATACCACATTTTCTTTCTCTATTTTTCAGTTGAGGGACATCTAGGTTGTTTCCAGTTTCTAGCTATTACAAAACAGGGTGGAACAAGTGTCTTTGTGGAAAGGCAGAATATCTTGTTGGGTATATGCCCAGAAGTTATACAGCTGGGACTTCAGGTAGAACTACTACAAGTTTTCTGAGAAACCACCATATTAATTTCCAAGTTGGTTATGCAAGTTTGCATTCGCACCAGCAATGGAGGAGTGTTCACCTTGCTCCACATCCTTCTCGTGTATGTGCTATCACTTGAGTTTTTTATCTTAGTCACTCTGACCAGTGTAAGATGGAATCTCGAGTTTTCATTTGCACTTCCCTGATGACTAAGGTCTTTGAACATTTCTTTAAGTACATCTTAGCCATTCAAGATTCCTCTGTTGAGAATTCTATTTTGTTCTGTAGCCCATTTTTAAAATTGGGTTATTTGGGTTGTTGGTGTTTAACTTCTTGAGTTATTTATAAACTGTGAATATTAGTCCTCTGTCAGAGATAGGGTTGGTGAAGATCCTATCCCCTCTGTAGGCTAGCATTTTGTCCTATTGATAGTGTCCTCTGCCTTATAGGAGGTTGCAGTTCCATAAGGTCCCACTTATTAATTGTTGACCTTAGAACCTAAGCCATTGGTGTTCTGTTCAGGAAGTTGTTTCCTGTGCCAATGTGTTCAAGGCTATTTCTGACTTTCTCTTCTATGAGATTTAGTGTATCCAGTTTTATGTTGAGGTCCTTGATCCACTTGGACTTGAGTTTTTTTTTTTTTTTGCAGGATGATAAATATATATTTATTTTCATTCTTCAACATGTAGACATAAGTTAGACCAGCACCATTTGTTGTAGATGTCTTTTTTCCACTGTATGATTTTGACATCTTTATAGAAAATTAAGTGTCCATAGGTGTGTGTGTGTGTGTTTATTTCTGGGTCTTCAAATCAATTCCATTGATCAATATATCTGTTCCTATATCAATGCTATACAATTTTTATCATTATTACTCTGTAGTATAACTTGAAATCAGAGATTCTTATTCCTCCTGAAATTCTTTTTGGTTTTTGTTGTTGTTTTATTTTATTCTATTTTGTTCAGGATTGTTGTGGCTATCTTGTTTTTTTTGTTTTTTGTTTTTTTGTTTTTCCATATGAAGTTGAGAATTGCTCTTTTAAAGGCTATAAAAAAATTGTGTTGAATGTAGATTGCTTTTGGTAAGATGGCCATTTTCACTACATTAATCCTACTTACCCATGAGCTTAAGCGATAGTTCCATCTTCTGATATCATCTACAATTTCTTTCTCAGGGTCTTGAGGTTCTGATCATACAGATATTTTACTTGCCTTGTTACAGATACACCAAGATACTTTATATTATGCATGGATATTCTAAAGGGTGTTATTTCCCTGATTTTGTTTTTGGCTAGTTTATCATTTGTATAAAGGAGGACTACTGATTACTTTGAGTTAACTTTGTATCCTGCCACTTTCCTGAAATTGTTCGACTACTCTAGGAGTTCTCTGGCAGAAGTTTTGGGCTCACTTACGTATACTATCATATTATCTTTTTTTCTTCTTTTCTGATTTGTATCCCCTTGAACTCCTGTAGTTCTGTTATTGCTCTTGTTAGAACTTCAAGTAATGTATTGGATAGGGAGAGAGTAGGCAGTCTTGTTTAGTCTTGTCTTGCCTTGTCTTTTGAATTGCTCTTATTTTCTCTCCATTTAGCTTGATGTTGCCTTGCTATTTATTGCTTTGATTATGTTTAGGTATATGTCTTGTATTCCTGATCTCACCATTGATCTTGATAAATATTAATGATTTTTATTTCCTGTTATTTTAATGTTGTTGTTGTTGTTGTTGGTGGTGGTGGTGGTGTGTGTGCGTGCGTGTGTTTATATGTGTGTTCCTTGTTTTTGCTGATATGGAATAACTTATTTCCTGTGACTTCTTGGATATAGTTATCCTCCTTAGTTTGGAGTTTTCCTTCCTCTATTTTCTGTAGGGCTTGATTTGTGAATAGATATTTATCTCAAAATATCTTATTTTTTCAATCAATGTTAATTGAGGGTTTTGTCGGGTATGTAGTCTAGGTTGGCACCGGTCATTCTTTAGAGGTTCCAAGACAGTGGCCCAAGCCCTTGCAGCTTTTAAAGTCTCTGCTGCAAAGTTGGGTGTAGTTCTGATAAACCTAACTCTGTTGCCTGCTCCTTTTCCCTTGCTGCTTGTTCTGTAGATTTTGTATTTTGATTATTATGTGGCAGGAGAATTTTCTTATCTTTCTAGTTTAATTGATGTTCTATAAACTTCTTGAATGTTTATAGGCATCTCTTTCTTTAGATTGGGAAAGTTTTCTTCTATGATTTTATTGAAACTCTTTTCTGAGACTTGGAGCTAAGACTCTTCACCTTCTATTATTCTTAGGTTAAATCTTTTCATGGTATTACAGATTTCCTTGAATGATTTATGTAAGGAATAGTTTAGATTTAACATTTTTTTTGACTGATGTATCAATTTCTTCTACTGTATCTTCTATGCCTGAAATTCTCTCTGCCATCTCCTGTATTCTGTTGGTCATGCTTGCATATACTGTCCTTGTTTTCTTCCCCAGGTTTTCTGTTTTGTTTTTGTTTGTTTGTTTGTTTGTTTGTTTTTTGGAGACAGGGTTTCTCTGTGTAGCCCTGGCTGTCCTGGAACTCACTCTGTAGACCAGGCTGGCCTCGAACTCAGAAATCTGCCTGCCTCTGCCTCCCAAGTGCTGGGATTAAAGGCGTGTGCCACCACTGCCTGGCCTTCCCCAGGTTTTCTATCTCCAGGATTCTCACAGCCTGTGTTTTATTTAATTGCATCTATTTTCCCATTCATTTCTTGCACAGTTTTATTTATTTATTTTAACTGATTAACTGTATTTTTCTTGTATATCTTTAAGGGATTTATTTGTTTCCTCTTTAAAGATCTCTACCTTTTTATTACATTTTTCTGTATTTCTTTAGGGGATTTATTCATTTCCTCTTTAAAGTCCACTATCATCTTTATATTATGATATCGAGGCCTTACTTTGTTGGAGTAGCTTTGGAGGTATCAAATTGCTCTGGCTTTTGTTGATTGTGTTCTTTCAAGGTCCTTTCTTTAGTCATCTTGGTCCTTTTGTTCCCTAGATGTACTTGTATTAGGTATTTGGAGGGGCGGTGAACCTTGATGGACCTTCTATGGCAGGCACTGTGATGGATATCCTTGGGTTGTATGGTTCTGGACCTGCAGAGTCTGTATGGTTCCTGAGCTGAATATCTGTTGAAGGTGAGAAGTGAGGTGGCAGGAGAGTGGAGGACCTCCTTGGCTAACATGCTTCTCTGGGCAGCTTGGCCTGCCAGGATGACTCAGGGAGCAGGGAAGATGGGTGGAAAAGGGAAGCTTACCTGTGTGGTTCAGGCTCAGCAGGTCTGATGAAGGTGAGAGGGGGAGTGGGGAGAGAATGCAGGACCTCCTGGGTTAGCAGGTTGCTGAGGTCAGCTTGGCTTGCCCTCAAAGAGTCAGCAAGCAGGGATAGTGGGTCAGTGACTGGAAGCTTGCCTGTATGCTTCAGGACCCACAGGTCTGATGAAGGTCAGTGCCTCAGTGGGGCAAAAATCAGAAATATGCTTTCTAAGATAGCTAAGAATTTCTACTAAGAATTTTTTCCAGAGTAGTATAGAGAATAAGAATAGGTAGATAAATTATTTTCATTTAACAAAACCAATAGCTGTGTAAAGAATTATGCTGAATCTGCATTTAACTGCAGTCAACATCAAGGACAAAATTCAGTTAAAGGTTTAATTTGAAAAATATAAAGAATCTCCTTCACAGCATATAATTATTTTGGTTGCAAGTATTTTGGATACTGAAATAACAGTTTTGAAAGCCTAGTGAAATTTTCTATTATTAAATGCTTATGTAGTCACAAAAAATAGACATGAAGAAATATCAGTTTATTTTTAAGTCTCCATTAGCATTATCCTTCAAAACAAAAACAGTTCTGAGAATATATTCACTGTATGAAAGAGAATCTTTCACATGCTTTTGATTCAACTTCCTACCCTGCTTTAGAAAGTAGGTAAGTGTTTCCCTGATTTACTTTGGAAAAGTGGTTAACTGAAGAGTCCCTAACAAGAAAGGCATCTGTATCCAGTATTACCACTTAGAAAAGGTAAGTCGTTTGTTCTCTAATAACAGCATGGCAGATATTATACTTATATCCATTTTTACACTTAAAACTATTACAAACTTGACTTAGTGATCATTCAATTATCAGGTAACATAGGAAACAAACAAAGGCCTTCTGCCTCACAGCCCCTTGTGTACAGGCAGCTNCCTCACAACCAAGGGCCTTCTGCCTCACAGCCCCNTGTGTACAGGNAGCTACCTCACAACCAAGGGCCTTCTGCCTCACAGCCCCNTGTGTACAGGCAGCTACCTCACAACCAAGGGCCTTCTGCCTCACAGCCCCTTGTGTACAGGCAGCTACCTCACAACCAAGGGCCTTCTGCCTCACAGCCCCTTGTGTACAGGCAGCTACCTCACAACCAAGGGCCTTCTGCCTCACAGCCCCTTGTGTGCAGGTAGCTACCTCACAACCAAGGGCCTTCTGCCTCACAGCCCCCTGTGTACACATAGCTATCTCACTGCAACAGTGGCAATTCTGATTTAGCTGACTGAGCAGAGAGCTCAGTCAGGACAGGACTCAAGTCTGAGAAATGTCATGTTGATAAGAAAACTTCATCAAAGAACATATTGCAAAGCACACTTACTATGCAATCAAGTACCACACAAATATATAAGTACATCTGACAAAAATTTAAAAAAAAATGGTTAAAACAAAATTAATTAAAATTGAGATAAATTCATGGAGAAATATAATTAAAGTATTTTAGGTAGAAAATACCCCAATATATATATATATATGCCTGATATATATATATATATATATATATATATATATATATATATATATATATATATATCAGGCATTGTGTGCCAATCAGGAACTCTTTAGAAGTATAATGATTGTCTGGACTCAAACTTCAGAGCTTAGGACAAAGTTTTGTTTCTTTTTTTAACTTCAAAATAGTTAAACAACACAAAGCGATATGGCACAGAAAAGAAATGAATAAACAGAGCTGTCATACAATAGAAAATGAACACAGTAGAATACAAGTAAGCCATGAACAGGAGCTGATGAAGTATGATTTACCTCCCACTGTGCTGGCACGCAACAAGCAATACAATCAATGTCCTCATCATAGTGGAAATCTTAACTAGTAGCCTGAGTTGTTCTTTAAAAACATGCAAAGGAACTGCATTCAGACACAGCCAGTTTAAGGAAGTGTTCTTGTCTAGTGCTGTGGAAACATGAAAGCAAAACAAAGGGAAATCCCCACAATCAAACCCACTGGTTAACATTCCACTGGCAAAGAACTGAAGACTTAGCTGAGATTAAGTATGTGACAGACAAGAGATAAAATGCTAGATTGCCCATGGCGAATTCTGGAATGGGACTTGTTCATGGGAGCCAGGAATCAGGCACAATAAGCAGAGTTCACGGATCAATTAACTCATGCCTAAGGTACATTCTGAGGCAGGGGGCCTAAGGCTAGCAAGTAGCATACTTTAAATAAATTCATTTCATATAACCAGAGAAATGATATGAACAGCCATATACTTTGGAAGCCAAAAGAAAAAAAAGAGCAAAAACAAAACAGTTAAAATAAAATTGAGTTTATTTCATTGCAAACTAATGGAATGAATAAAAGAAAAACCACTGGGCACATATATTAATTGCTGAGGTATGAATCCAGTTTGTTGAAGAAACAAGAATGTCAAGATCTGGTGAAGAATCTTTTGCTCTGAAATATTTATATTAGTTGACAATTTTACAGGGCAGTTTTTACCCAGACTTTGTTAAATTACTTTAAATTTTTTAAAAAGATTTCTTTAATTTTTACCTTTATTTATGTGTTCATTTGTGCCATATTAGAGCTGGGTCCTGAGATTTCCAGAAGAGGGAGTTAGATCCTGTGGAAATGTAGAGGTCTGGATTCTGCAAGAACCCTGGGTGAGTTCTCTTCACTGCTATGATGTCTGTCCAGGCCTCTCCTTTTTAAACGTTACACATAATGTTCAAGATAAGACAGCAGAGTGAAGACAACAGCACGTTAGTTTAGGTTGGCATTCTGTGCCCAATTCTCTTTCTAATCAAGAAGCTATTTGAAATTGATAACTGGTAGAAAAGAGAAAATCTGTTTTCTTTAGTGCAATAACTGGGTATATCAACCACTCTTCAGGATAGACTCATTGCTCAGAAGTTGTTGGGCAACCTGGAACTATTTCAATATTTGTTTGGGTTTTTATTGTTTGGTTTTGATATTTGTGCTTCGTGTTTTGTTGTTTGTTGATTTTTTAGAGAAAGAAAATAATGTTTTAAAATTGACCGTACGGTATTATTTATGACTCAGTAAGTCTAATCAGTAGTGCTTCTCTGATGCACATGTGTCTGAGACATCCAGTGGAGCCTGGGTCGCCTACCATCTTTGCCTTTCTAAGGCAAGTCTACCAGAAAAGTGACTGTGTCTCTCTGAGCTACAGACAACTGCCATTATAGGCACAGTTCAGCTAGTAGGGGGCATCATAAAGCCCTCCCCTTCCATGTTAAGATTTTAACTTTCTTGTGGTGATCTTTTAAGGGTCACCCCAGCTGATGGGCATTCATGTGTGTAATATCCATGCCATGCTTAGTGACCAGCTCCCCTCCCTATTTACCTGCCCTTCTTTTTCTAGGTGTTCCTTGAGCCCTGGATAGGGTTGGGTGGGGCAGGTGGAATGGCGTTGTTGATATATAGCTCCAATTTTGCTAATCATTCACAATTGTTAATTCTGAGTTAATTTTGAATAGTTATGGGTCTGTATTAACCATAGTGCTCTGAAATAAGAAACTTCTATGACCAAAGATAAAAGTACCAAAATTCTATGGATATAAACATAAATATCTAGAAGATAATTTGATGTGGTGATCATGCATCAAAACAGCGTAAGTAGGTCCCCTTAGGGTCTATATCTTCTTTGGGTTTTGACCATGCCTCCAGTACATAGTATGATTTCTCTCTATGGTACAGACCTCACATGCAATAAAGAATCCAATTGGCGACTGTCACAGCAGTCTTGTCAACATTGCACAACCTTGCTTGGCTGGTCTTTATTGCATCATGAGGGTTTAGTAGTGGAAATATACATCAATGCATTTCCCCAAACTTCACACCACTATAGTGGGGATATCTATATATAACTTTTCACTGAATGCTTCTCCAAACTCTTTCCTGAATATCTTACCTACTGCACAATGCTCTTAGTAGGTGGGACCTCCGTGTGTTATTAACTCATGGAAGCCTTCACGGCTATAATGAAGAGAATCCCAGAAGGAGCTTATGCCTACTGTCCTGTGAAGTCTGACTGAGAATGTGGCTATCTGTGAAACAGGAAAAAGTCCACAGCAAACATCAAATGTGTTAGCAATTTATTGAGACTTTCTGGACTCCAGACTTGCACAATGTACTTCTATTGTATACGTGCTATATGAATATTCCATAGTTCTGTTATACATACTATTCTATGTTCTCTGGATAATATTACTATCACCATTTAGAGATACAAAACCTGAAGAATATCAGTCAGATGACCTATCCATCACTCTATCAAACCAATAAATGTTGATAGAGAACTTGGACTACCACTAGAAAGTCCCAGATGGCAGGAAAGAAAGAGGCTCCCAGGACCAAACAGGAATGACATTAGCCGAAATACCCAAAACAGGGGAGATAGAACCTGTAGGCATGTCCCACTCCATTGAGGGATGGAGTTACCCATTCATCTCAGAAATATTAACACAGAATTGTTGCTATCTAAAAGAAAGGCAGGGACAAAGAATAGAGCAGAGACTGAAGGAAAGGTCATCCATAGACTGTCCCACTTAGCGATCTATCCCATCTGCAGACACCAAACCCAGTCACTATTGCTTATGCCAAGAAGCACTTGCTGACTGGAGTCCTCTGAGAGGCTCTGCCAAAGCCTGATGAATATAGATACAGATGCAGATGCTCACAGTCAACCATCCATCTGAGCATGGGGACCACATTGGAGAAGTTCGCAGAAGGAATTAAGGAGATGAAAAGGTTTGCAACCCCATATGAAGAACAGCAACATCAACCAACCAGAACCCCAGAGCTCCCAGGGACTAAACCACCCACCAAAGAGTGCACATGGAAGGCCCCATTGCTCCAGCCTCATATGTAGCAGAAGATAGCCTTGTCGGGCATCAGTGGGAGAGGAGGTTCTTGGTACTGTGGAGACATGATACCCCAGTGTAGGTGGATGCTAGGGTGGTGAGTGGGCAATGGATGGGTGGGGAAGAGCCCTCAAAGCAGCAGGGGGAGGGGAATGGGATAGAGGGGTTGGAGAGGGGAAACCAGGAAGGGAGATAACACTGAAACTTAAAATCTATATATACTAAAACAATATATGAGGTTTTGATAGACACATTTATAATGTTCAAATCAGATCAAACATCTATCTTCTGGAACATTTTTCATTTGTATATAAAAATGCATAACTCTTTGAAGTATTCATTTCATTGCTCAGTCATTTTCCTCGGTGAAAGCATGACAGCACTTGTTCCAGGCTAATGCTCCCAAGGCCTCCTCACCAAACTCTTTCCAGCCCTCCTCTCCCTGTATTTTCTGCATCCTTCTATAACCCCAATTCTTCTCTTGACTCCCATGATAACTAAGCGATTGCTATTTGTCTTAGTCAGGGTTTCTATTCCTGCACAAACGTCATGACCAAGAAGCAAGTTGGGGAGGAAAGGGTTTATTCGGCTTACATTTCCAAACTGCTGTTGATCACCAAAGGATGCAGGACTGGAACTCAGGCAGGTCAGAAAGCAGGAGCTGATGCAGAAGCCATGGAGGGATGTTCTTTACTGGCTTGCTTCCCNTGGCTTGCTCAGCNTGCTNTCTTATAGAANCCAAGACTACCAGCCNAGAGATGGNNCCACCCACAAGGGGCCTNTCCCNCTTGATCACTAATTGAGGAAATGCCCCACAGCTGGATCTCATGGGGTCATTTCCCCAACTAAAGCTCCTTTCTCTGTGATAACTCCAGCTGTGTCAAGTTGACACAAAGCTAGCCAGTACACTATTATTTAAGACAATCATGAAGCACGAAACAGCATGTGACATTTGTCTTTTATCCTGGCTTATTTCGTTTGACAAAATTATCCTAAGTTCTGACCACACAGTCATATAGAACAGGATTCCATTCTGTTTAAGGAAGGCTTCAGAGTAGTTCATTGTGTGTCTGCACTGCTTTTTCTTTAGCCATTTATCAGTCCATGGGCACATAGGTGCTTTCCACCTCTAGAGTCCTGCAGCAGACCTGGAGCTGTAGAAGTCACCTTTACCTGTTTGTCTAATTCCTTTTGGATATATACTCAGATTGGTTTATCACATGGCAGTTCTATTTGTAATTTTTAAGGATCCTAAATAAACTTTTTGTTCAGCAATGGACTCACTAGCTTATCTCCCCAGTAGTTTTAGGGTCTCCCTCTCTCTATAGCTTCCTCAGTAATTGTTGACTTTAATCTTTTTGTGAAGAATCAGTTCTAAGTGGAAAAGTCATGACTTACTCCGGAGTTCTTTTCTGTCTCCCAGGTTATCAATGACATTGAGCAATTCTTCACAGGACATAGCCATTTACACATCCTTCTTTATAAAATATCTAAGCCAATTATTCCTTTTGTGGAAATCAGCTTATATTTGATGTTTCATTTCAAACTTAACTCCTTGAAACTGTGAACTGACCACCAGAAGTGTGTCCTGCATATCTCCTGTCCCATTGCAGTGTGTCCTGCATATCTCCTGTCCCATTGTAGTGCAGCCTGCATATCTCCTGCCCTATTGCAGTGTGGCCCGCATATCTCCTGTCCCATTGCAGTGTGGCCTGCATATCTCCTGTCCCATTGCAGGCCAGGTCTTTATTCACTTCACTCTTCTCTTCAGTGGCAAAGCTCTTTGCTGCGTAGTAACACAGTTAGATGTGTTCCCTAGGCTTTGGTATCTTTCCAAAGTAATCATCTTCTGGCGCCCTCCATATTTCTCCTCCTACTTTCTGTTGAACCTACATTCATGAGTGAAAGGAATACTTTCAAGGTAAATGCATGGTGCTATTTTTTTCAAAAGGAAGAACACGAGTATATTTTAGAATCTTCTGTCCTACTGCATCTTTTGCCAAAACAAACATATTATGGAAGTCCTAATTTTATTTGATTATCACAGATTTTATTTTCAAATTGTCCAATCAATTTCTTCCTTGAAATCCTTCTTGTCACTTTAGTCATGGTCTTGACATTACATTACATGGAGATTATGTACATCTTCAATTCTGAAGTTAGAGCCTTTGATATCGAGAGGACCATCCTGTATCTTCACTTTACAGCTATGCAAATGCACATACTTCTGTATACTCAGAGATAAGAAAACCAGTCCCTCCTTAATTTCAATAAATCAAATCTATTCCTGTGACTTCTGTGATGATTTAGTAGATGTTTAACGCCATCTAGATATACAGATTCAGGAAAGTGCCTCCCTTCAGCTCTTAGATACATGCACACTGTACTCGGAGAGGAAGATTAATGTATAAACAATGACAGTGCATCATTAAATGAGATTCACAGCATGCTAACATCACTCTGTTCAACTATCATAAATCTGCAGATAGTTCCTCTCCTTTTGTATAGTAGACATAATGAGGAAGACACAGAATCGGAAATCTCAAATGAGGGAGCTCATTTTACTTTTGATTCCTGAGATTTTCTCAAAACATTTAGGACTAGAGCTAAACCTTAGATTTCTTTTTCAATTTTTACTATTATTTTTTATTATCATAGGAAAGCTTTGGAGCATCTATATAAGCATATATTTGAGATATAGAGTGTAATGGTCTGTACATGTATTCTAATTGAAATGGGGAGTCAATGTAGGAATAAAATTTAGATTTAGTATTGACTACAGATGACAGAAACATTGGATACCAGAGAAGGTATGGTTAACTTTTTCTCCAGGCAGTGTGGAGCCATTGAAAACTTTGACCTGTGGTAATTGACAGAAACAGAGGCATATTTAGATAGGAATCATTTGGCAGAAGCATATAGAATTGATTGAGCTAAATGTGCTTGAAAGATTGAGAGATTGCAAAGCCATCAAAAAGTCTCCCATGTAAGATGCATCCTATATATTAATTGTCTTTCTTCTGCTACAACATATATTTTACAGAGTTTTATGAGATTGCATATCTTACTGAATTTTAAGGTCTAGCCATCTGTCATTTCCTTGGGGAGGCAGTTTCTTTCTCCCTGTCTCCTTCTCTAAACATGGTCTTTCATTTTCTTTTGTTTTATAAACTGCCTCCCTGTCTCCTTCTTTGAACATAGTCTTTTATTTTCTTTTGTTTTATTTATCTTAATGCATGCTTACAGCTGCTCACCTTGCTCAATTAGCCTCATGCCTTAGAGTCTGAGCGGTAGGAGTATATGGACTTCATTGACTTTGATCACATTAATCTTATCTTTAAAGAGCTTGTAGCACATTAGAATTATAAACACAATGTATGGGTTTAATTGATCTCATGCCATAATTCATCCAAAGGGAAATTCCACTTTAGATGATTCTGTGGAATTCAGCAAGTCATCTACCTATAAGTTTTACAGTTTTGTGACGTTATATTGGTGATAGAATCTAATGTCTGGACATGTCTATAAGGCATTTTCTAGGCCTTGTTAATTAAGGCGAGGAAACCCACCTGAATGTGGGCAAGAACACTGAATAAGATCTGGGCTGACAAAAGGCGAGTGAACCAAGCTCTGGCATTCATCTCTTTCTACAACATGATTGTATGTACAGTGTAACCAGGTACCTCAGGCTCTTACCATAGTAACTTTTCTGCCAAGGGAACTCTGTTCTCAAACTTTGAGCCAAGATGAGCATGTAGAAGGAAGATGGGTGTAAATGCATGCACAAGGGAGGCAGGGTCACAGTCTTCTATCAGAACCTCATGTCTACAGCATTAGAATTAATGCATCTGTTAAGACAGAGCTGCATAGTTTCCATTGTTCAACATTGCTACATTGCAGATTAAGTGTATTATATATTAACATTACAATATACATCCTAACCATAGCTTTTAATGTAAATATAACCTAGAGTTGTTGCATTCAAGATGTAATATGAATTTGGTATGTAAACAAAATGATAAAAAAAATCCTAATACTAGAATTTGAGCTTTCAGCTAGTTTATATTTAAAGGATGAAACTGCATGTCAGAAACTACAAAGTTAAATGTGTTTTATAAACCATTCTCTGATGAAGTGTTCATGTTTATGCACAATGTCATAATCAATATAATCTATATTGTTCTTTTTTTTACCAGAGAAGAATGTGTCACAAACCATGAAGCATGCTTCTAGTCACATGTAATGATCAAAATTGAATAGTCAAAATTGAATACTCGAAGTAGGAACTTTTGGCATATGTTTGATTTCACTTTTTATTTAAAGACAATGCATATATGTTTCTGGGTTCATAGAATATATTTATTAGGCATATTAATGAATTAACTATCATTCAGCTAACATGCTATTATATCAGCAATTTTTTAAAAAGTAAAACTCTCGGTGGTTATGGCACACACCAATAATCCCAGCACAGAGAGGCAGGGGCAGGAGGATCTCAGTGAGTTCAAGGCCATCTTGGTCTACAGACCAAGTTTCAGGGCTCTGACTTCATTTATTTTAGAAATTATATTTGAAATTTTTATATTCCAGAGAAGTAAACTATTTATGATGATAAAACAATTATTAAGTAGTATGAAACTTTATACAGGGAAAAATATTTATCTCTTATATGGTTGCAAAAGCAAAACAAAGAGCTAAGAAAGAATTAAGGCAAAAGTATAGATGTTGGAGTATTCATTTATTTTACTTCTGCTTAACATGTATACAAAGTACAAAGCAAAACATAATTTATTCAATACATTAATATATTAATATTTTCATGAACAACTAGACATAAGGGGCCATTACAGTATTGGAATTTTTTCTTTTAATATTTCAGAAATACTTAATAGAAAAGATCTCCCATTTCAAATATTTTGTTAAAATATGAAAATTTAAATCTATTTACATATCAACAACTTTATATTTTTTCCCAAATAAAACTGATGCTTTTAAAAAAATAAGTGAAGCCTATAACAAGCTTATGCAGGCACACAGCATTTTTAAATTTTGATTACAATGTTTGTTTATTTTCTGTGCGTGCATGTGAATGCACCCATGCTACACCATGAATATGGAATCAGAGGATGGCTTGTAGGGACCAGTTTGCACCTTCTACCGTGTAGGTTCAACTCACATCATCTGGCTAGGAAGCAAATAGCTTTACCTGACAAACCATCTTGCTGTTTCAGATTGAATTTTTAATACAAACTAAAACCTTAGAAATTCTATCTACAGCTACATTGTAGCCTTGTGTTTCAGTTCACACCATTACATTACTAATATGCATTTTTCTTACGTTTAGCTTAATGTGCTTCTCACAGTAACCAGTTATAGACACTAGCTGATTGCTATTTCATGAGAAAACCTAGAATAAGACAAGTCAAAAATTGGTAAAAATAATAAAACTACTACATCTTACTGAAAGTATACATTTTATTCTCTTTAACACCTCAGTTGATGAGTTTTAATAATCATATCTCTTACATTTATTCTCACTCTCTAATATATAGACTATAGCATGGTGTTCTATAATGATTAGCACTTGAATATGAACCCAACTCAGAAAAAAGCAAATGTGAAAAATTCAGTTGAGAAAATATAAGAAGGAAAATCCATAATGTCCTTTAAACAAGAAGATTTTACTTATCAAACTCCTTAAATTGTCTTAATGAACCAACAGAATCTGGCTGTACAGGAAATTTATTTTATAAATGAGGAACCTGATCTTTATAAATGCTGTGCTAGCATTCTAGTTTATTCAACTTGTGGGTGGCTGCTGATAGGGTACACTGGGGTTTGCTTCTCCACCGCAACACTTGATGAATTCTACTTTACCTACACCACTTTGCAGATGAGTAAATAAGTAATGGCTGACCTTGATCTGAGGACCTGAACAAGAAACTTCCCAAGGATCTATCAATATAGGTATAATATCAGCTTTTCTAGAGTATCTCTGAACATATTTCTTTGCTTTTCTTTGTTGTAGTCTTGTTTTTCTCCAACTACAATCTAGATTATCTGCTAAATTGTTTTCAGTTCTCCCCTTACCTAAAGTATCACCTGTGGAGTCATGAGATACTAATTTCTTTCTTACCACCATGTTTCATACCTACTGGGTGAGTATTAGAACCGTGTTCACATTATACTCAATAAAAGCTAAGTAAGTCCTTATTAAGCAAAAGAATAAATGATGGTAGATAATATACTCTGTCAGCAGTGGTTAGTCTGTGCTTGTTCATGCATCACCACAGACATTATCATAGTATCAGTTACCAACTGAATATTTGGCCAAGATCAAATGTGATATTATAATATAGTTTTAATAGAGGACCAACATGAAAAGCATCTTTTGTTCTCTTAACACTTTTCTATTTGAAAGTCCATAGCAACAAAAGCTTAGCATGTAGAGTCAAAGGTCACACAACTGTGATTCCTTACGGCACATTTTTCTGGGATACAATGACATCAAGTGCTCAGTTAACATTGTCTAAAATCAAACTCAGTAATGAGCTGCTTGTGTGACCTTGGGTGTGTCATTTAATCCCTCTCTGTGGGGCAATAAAAATATAAGCTGGCTGACCATCAACCCAGTTAACTTCAAATGCATCCCTGATCTCCACATAGTAGGAATAGGGAACACACCCTAGATAGGTGTCCTGTATCCACGCATGTAGGTTGAGGGTTGAAATATAAAGCAAAGAATACAGTATTTGACTCTTAAACTTGTTGTGAACATAATACATTCTTTACCAAATAAAATCCTTAGTTCAGTGCTACTAATTTTCAAATTTTGGGGTCATTATTCTTATTGAGCAATGCTAAGTAACTAAGTATACTGTTTTTTGTTTTTTGTATTTTGTTTTTTGTTTTATAAATGCAAAGGACGCTTTGGAGAGGAGAGAGCAATCAAAACCATTTATTTAAGTAATTTGATTTATACTTTAACAAGTCCATTAAAGTTTTTAGAGTAGACCTATTCTCATTAACAACACTGGAAGTATGAAGATACACAATTTATGACAAAGATTGAGATATGATTAAACTATCAGTGGATTACATATTTACTCATTGGATACTTCATTATTCAAAGAAAATAATTGTTAAATGTCCTTCCTGTAGTAATATTTATTTCATAATTACATGATAACATTGCAGTTTTAAAATGATTATGTTAACTTTTACACACACATATTATATATATATATATATATAAACTTAATAATTACAAAGAAGAAATAAATTGTGTTAATTCACTGCTCCATCACCTAGATCATTTCTGGCATATTATGTAGAGCTTGCAATGGTCACATGACTGACTTAGAGAGTGACTTCAAGAATTCAAGAAAGATTGAAGTCTACAGATTAGGTATCATTGGACAGACTAGTCTCAACAGATATTTTCCTTGTGTTTTCTCTGCACAGACTTGCCTTGAAGTAGCCTTAATCTTTCTTATCACATTGCTGTCAACAGGGGACCTGGAAGCTTTAGAAACTTCAGCTCCTAGGTATTTCTGCCAATCAAGGTAATCCAGGAAATAAACACAACAATGAGGAAAGACCTTGTTCCTTTGTTCACCAATGAGTCTTCACCCTGTAAGACTGGATCTAAACCCCAGCAGCACAGAGCTGACCTTTAAATCTTGGCTTGTCTGCATCCCATTCCATCTCCCACAGGGCACAGCCTCACTGCATGCAGTCTGTTCCTCCACTGGTATAATTTCACTTTGTCTTACAGCTGTTAACCATCAGCAACACTATCAGCACTAAATTGTTGTGAAATTCAAGTAGAGATATCATCTGTCTGTCTGTCTTTGTCTTTCTGCCTGTCTCTGTCTGTCTGCTTATTAATCTACACATCAATTCAATACCATTCTGAAATGAGGAAAAACAACTTTGAGAGTTTCTTTCTTTCTTTCTTTCTTTCTTTCTTTCTTTCTTTCTTTCTTTCTTTCTTTCTTTCTTTCTTTCTTTCTTTTTTTCCTATTACAACAGAGCACATTTACATAATTAGTTATCTGTGGATCCAATTACTGTAACTCTTTGGATTCTGAGACAGCTGCAATATATCTGTAGTTAATACAAACCATTAAAGAAATTAGAATACAGCATATAAACAAATGGCTATTTTGTTATTTCTATGATTTCATGCAAAACATTTTTAGCATCTATTCCTTTACATATTTTTATTCCCAACTAACTTTAAACTCTACTGAGAGTTAATTCAAGGGGTGTTAGTGAACAATAAAATATTTTAGTTCTTTTATACCTTTTACCCCCCACCCTTACATTGTTTCTTTATATTGATGTAAACCTACCTTACCCTCTAGTTCATTTTACCTCCTTACCTTCTGAAAGTTAAGGAAGTACAGCTAAGTGCTAAGTAGGGCAAGACATGCTTATGAACCTATTAATTATCCTAGGAAGTATTTTGACTTTTATGTCTTCTATGTGCTTTTCAAATACATCATATTTACCATTTTGCTTTGTTTACCATCATTTCTTATAATAAAAATACTCAGGTAAGTTTTCTGAATGTATAATTTGTCTTCCACGACAGTCTTCTGTTAGTATTCACTGGTTAGGTAGGTACAGACCTTTAAACCCTACTTCATGGCTGCAAGCCCTGCAACCTACAGGCAGAGAAGAAGTGACTTCTCTATAAAGTCCTTAATTCCTGAAGATAAATAAATTAAATTTGGATAAGAATTCTACCACATTATTTAAAAATTACACACACACACACACACACACACACCCACACACACACTTAAACCTTTTAAACATTTGTGTTAGTTTGAATGAGAATGGTCCCCATAGGTCCATATATTGGAATGCCTGGTCACTAGTGGGTGGAGTATGTGGAGGAAAAAAATTACAAGATGTGGGCTATTTTAGGAGAAGTTTCACTAATGGTTGGCTCTGTTTCAAAAGTCCTACTCCAGGCCAACTCTGTCGTCTGCCCACGTGCTCCAACTCTGTTGTCTGCCCATGTGCTCCTAGCTACTATTTCAGCACCATGGCTGCCTGCTATACTTCCAGTCATGCAGACATGGACTCATCATCTGAAACCCCAATTAAAAGCTTTATTTTATACATTATTTATTCTTGGTGTCCTTTTATAGCAACAGAAAAGTAACTAAATTAAACTCCACTCTTTTGGACTACTATTTATCTATTTTATACACATGTATGTTCAGAACTCAGAAATGTACATGGGACCCTCTGCGTCTATAATTTCTCCTGGCTGGAACTCACCAGGCAGATCCTGGAAACTGGACACAGGTCCTCCTCAAAAGCTGCAAGTACCTTTATCCACTAAGCCAGTCCTCCAGGATTCTGCAGTCTTAAAATTCCTCTAAATGCAAAAGGACGAAAACCCATTTGCTAACCCATTTACTCATTAATTTTAAATCAGCTATTTCAAAACCTGTTTAATCAAAAAGCCCAACTGAAAATAAAAGAGTTAATTAAATAGTAAACACAGTGTATTGTTTTGAAGGAAATAAACAAGAAGAGAAACTCTTTTACTTTAGAAGAGACCATTTGTTTTCATTTTCATTTTACTTTCCATTCCAAGAATTAAATCAAAGTCATTATTCTGGAATGACATGGAATTATACATAAAAATTGATGGCCCATCTTTGAAGGAGTAATGAAAAGCTAAGGAACCAATATTCCAGAGTTTTAGTAAAGATATATTTTCAAAATCAGGGAGATAAATATTAATTTTTATTTTAGAATTTCCTTTTATTGCTTTCTCAAAGGTTGTTGCTGTTCATGAATATTAATAGGACATTATATTTAGGATAAAAAGCTAATAGCACTATTACTGCTGCACTGCCTTTCTGCGTTGAGAAATGTTGAGCAGTGGATTGCCTTCAGATTTGAAAATACTTAGGAATGTACAAATAACATTGAGATTAAAATAATAAACAAGTGTGAAACCTTGGAACTCCTAATTGAATCTTTGTACTTCATCCTACTAGGGAATCACCAGATGAGAAAATCAGTCTGTGTAAAGAAAATTCATTGGTATCAAATGCATCATCTTATTCACTGTGTGTCTTGTCCAGGCTGCATAGGCTTTCTGTGGATATGCAGCTGTGGACAGAATCTGAGTTGTTGTCCTTTCTTCCTTCCTTCCTTCCTTCCTTCCTTCCTTCCTTCCTTCCTTCCTTCCTTCCTTCCTGCCTGCCTGCCTGCCTGCCTGCCTGCCTGCCTTTCTCCCTCTCTTCCTCCCTCCCTCCCTCCCTC